>NC_141363.1:9145000-9250000 GCF_057382095.1 Aulonocara sp. 'chitande type north' Nkhata Bay | reverse complement strand
GGCCTTCTTGGTATGAGGTGACAGAGTTAACCATTCCAGATATAAATACTTTTTCTTTAATTCAGCTAATTTTAAGCACATTAACAAATTAAGACAAGTGAATCAACACGTAATGGATTGCTAAAACACTAACTTTGTGTTCATGTCTTAATTCAAAACCCCAAAGAGTTGCTGCTCTAACTAGCCTCCAGTGTGTACACTAGTGTACAGTATGAAGCGTTCACACAACGCACCCCACAACGAACACAATGCATGTGCAAAGAATTATGTTTTATTCTGTTTATTCTTTTTTTATTACATGTGCTGTTATTAACTGAACGGGTTTTGTTCAAATGAAAAATGTTGATTTACTCTGAGCTTCAGCGTCACAATGGAGACTGACAAATGTTTCCGTCTATTTCTCCTCTCATCGAAAAGTTTTCTTCTTGTGGATACTCCGTCTGTGAAGAAATATCTGTCTGCCTCTATTTTTTCTCCAGTTTTCTATCTGTGCTTATTTTCTATCATTGACCTTTGCAATTTGTAAAAAAAATTCTCTTGCTCCTGCTCTTTTTGCTGACTGTCTAACATTTTGTTGACTGTCTGTCTCTACCCATATCCTCGCTCCTCTGTTGTTTTGTTTTTCCGCTCTCTTTTTTTGTCTTTTGTCGATTCTCTTCTTTTTTCTCTCGCGACATTTTCATTTCCGCTCTTGAAAGGGAAGTGGCCCTTAAGCGACCCTGTTTGTCTTTCCTACACAAAGTCTGTCGGTCAAAGAAACAACCTTTTCTATTCTGAAGTGGAGATGAAAAAACAAACATATTTACCAGAAAAACAGAGACACTGAGTGTCAGTGTGTATTTGTGTGTGTGTTTTATAGAGAAAAGGGTGACTCAACAAAAACCTACAAGTTCATTCACCAAGCAGAGACTGAACAGCACAAGACTTAAAGCTGACAGAGAAATGGATTATAGGACAGCAAACATAGGGTTGATTCTGATTGTATTGAGCTATCACTACATGGTCTGTTTTTTAAACCACTCTCTAGTCCCTTAAAGCCAGTATATTTATTGCCTGGTATATACCCACAACACTGGCCCCTAAAAAATCCATAATTTAATAATAGTATGGTGTATACAGTACAAGCTGTTTCAAAATTTCTTCCATAATAAAAAAAACATTTCAGGGACATGAGACTTAGCACTGAGTGGCATGGCAGCTATCAGTAATGCTCCAAAAGGATAAAAAAAAAAGAGAGAAGTCATTAAAGTAGTCATTTTCCACATCTTCCTGTACTCTTTTCTTCTAGCTAGCTATTAGCACCAGTAAGCTGGACTGCTCTAGTGTATTTACAGTCCTCCTGTGAAAAACTAAGTACACCCCATGATTGAGTAGCTTGTAGAACCACCTTTAGCAGCACTAACTGTTTCCTGTATAACTTTATCAGTCTGTGGAGGGATTTTGGCCCTTGCTTCAGTTAATTGAGATTTGCAGTTATCTGTTGATGCACAGCTCTCTTGAGGTTCCACCACTGCATTTCAATCAGACTGAGGTCTTTGACTGGGTCAAAGCAACTCTTTGATTCTTTTCTTTCTCAGCCACTCTGTTGTAGATTCGCTGCTACGCCTGGGATCATTGTCCTGAAGCATAATCCAGTTACAACCAAGCTTTTGCTTAGATGGCCTCATATTTGACACCAAAATATCACCCAGTCATGAACGTTTGTCATGCTAACTGATACATGTAGAGATGTAAGTTTTAGGTGTTTTTGCACTTTCTCTGAGCATTATATGTTCTAATCTTGGGATGAATTTCCAATCCTGGGTAAACTGTGACAAAACGCCAGCACACACCAGAATACCTATCAAAACTTCTGCTTTTATACAGGTGATCACACTTGCTGATGATTAAGTCAGATGCACTGGATTAGCATCACTTTGCTGATAATTCCAGTGAAAGCAATAAGGGTGTACTTAGTTTTCCTTTTCCATGTGACTGTATATCTTTGATGCTTAATATTTTTCTGCCTTTTCACACTTTATCTTCCATAAATGGACCACCACTGTGCAATACCAATTCTATGTGCAATAACTCAACTGTATATACATAACACTATTTATTACATATTACTTACGTCTTGTATATTGTACATTTTATATATATATATATATATGTTTTTCCCTATGTTAATACTGTCCATGTGTACATAGTGCTGCAGAACTGTACCCCCCCAGCATGTTTACACTGAGTAGGAGATGCTCTGTATCTCATTGTACAACTGTATAGTGACAATAAAGGCATTCTATTCTATTCTATTCTATAAGCAGAGCAATTAATTTAAATACATTTTTAAAAGAAAAAAAATGAATTGTTTTCGTATCCTTAAAAATCACTATTTGAAAACAGTTTTTCATGCATACTTCAGAACTAATAGTAAAAAACCCAAAAATGTAAAGGTTAAGGAAAATGTTGTTTTCAAGAAGACAGCATCATGAATTGCTGTGAGTGTGGTCGACATAGGTGACAGTCCAAATAATAGGAACAGCCTTTCTCTCTGTGTGTTTACACAGTTTGGCTTTGCATCACACTGGAGACATTCATCACTGTCGCAGCCAGCCTTTAATGACCCAGTACAAATGCTTGTTCAGTCAAAGTGATTTCACCCACTCCCATTATAACCCTTAATTTACTCTGATTGTGGATGAGAGGGCTAAAGCTTGTCTGCCAATCATACATAAGTGACATTGACAGAGACAGATGAATTCAGAGGGGAAGACACAAACAGAGAAATGAGATGAAAATGTCACAGTAAGCAAATGTTAATCTGAGTGGTACTTCTTCATAAGCTGGAGTATGCCTAAAGGATGCATCATTATTGTGGTCACTTTTCAGACTGATTAGTAATCAGATCAGCTCTATATTGTCAGAATCAACTTTGACTAGTCTGGACTAAATGCTGACAGGCATTATTCTAAATTAATTTTGAGTCATTTTTTATTGCTATTTTTGACCTACAGCTGCTTAGCTGAGGCTTTAAAAAAATCTAATCTTTTAAAGACAAACATCTACAGCTGTTTTAGACTGGCTAATTCCACATTTTAGGTGTTAAACCTATTAAATGAGTACCTGTTGTTTTTTTTAGCAGTACTTTATGTGTTCAGTGGTAGTTTATGTAGATTTACTGTTTTATTCATAAAAATTGGATTTTTGCTTCCACTACACTTCAACTTGTCATCTAAGTGATTACATTTTGAAATTGTACTTTTACATTGTTCACTGAATTATCAGCTAAACCACTATTGAAAATATGACTGATGACATCAATTCATAATTCAGACTTCATTTGCAATCCTAGAAAACCCCAGAGGAGATGCTTTCACTTGCTATTGATCTTAGCTCTAGCATCCTTCTCTGCCACTTTATATGCAAAGCAAATAGAGCTTCGGGTGGGATTTACCTGATCTTATTCTCCTTAGATTGATCCATTCCTTTTGCCATCTCAGTACTCGAAGCAAAACAACTCTATTTGGATTGTTGGTGGACCCAAATTAAACATCTATTTCCTCCTTCTCCTTCATTCCTCTCCTGCCTCCATTTCTTCCCACTCAGGGCTATGGGAGAATTGCTTTTGTACGGCCCATTTATTTCCATCTGCATCCTCTTCTCTCCCATTATTTTTTTTTGTTCTTTCCTCTTCTCTTCTGTTCCCTCTTTCTCATCCCCTTCTCACCTTTCAGCATTTCCTCTCAGTTCCTGACGCATGGCTCAGACTACAGGAGTTTTGGGCTGCTCGATCCCAAATTCACACCCTCTGATATTTATAGGGGGAACTGGATCCAGAACCTAAGTCAGTGTGGATGCTCAGACCAGATTATCTCACTATATAGGTAATGAGGCAGTCTGCACAAAGACAGTGAGGTCTGAAACTGAAACTGCATGAGACAAAAAGCTGCTGTAAAGGTGCTGAGCTTAACTCTACAGAGTTAAGCTCAGCAGCTGTAGTAATGTTGCCTTTACAGTATTACTCTGAGTAATGCTAACTTTAGCTAGCATACTATTGTTGTATGTGAGTTGTGGACTGAGTTGAAGAGGAGCGTGTGTGCACCTGCCTTGGACCTTCCCTCCCATTCGGACCTCCCTCCACCCCCTGGAGCCTCACTGTATATATGTATATATCCTCACTTGGTGCCACATTGTAAATAAATCCCTCACCTTCTCTCTAAAACTTCAGAGTCCTGCGAGTGAGTCCTCTGCCTAATAATCTGTGACACCTGTATTGTCTGCATCTCCCCAAACATGTTCTCATCCACGTTCACGAAGACTCCGGCTCTGTTTTATCCCATTCAGAGTAAAGCTGTTTCCCACAGAAGCCACTTCAAAACTGTGTCTGTCCAGTTCCATCCACTGTAGTTTACAAATATGACAACCTTCCTTTGCTCCTCCTTTTTCCTTTTGTTGTTTCACATTTATGTTCTCTTCTTTGGAAAAACTCTCAGTAGATATGAATATTAGTTTGGCAAAAGTTCTATAATTGTTTACTAAGTGCATTCTGTGCACATTGTGGATAAACTGGTCTTTGATGAGAAGCTGATGGGTGATAAATTATGATAAATTAACAGACTATTACAAACTTCCATCAGTGTCTGCAGTAAGTGATGGTACCTGCAGTGTCTTAACCATTAAACAGGCTAATGTAGGAGACGGATACGACTGGCTTCTCAAAATATGTCCGCTGTAAACATGCTTCTGCAGTCAGCAGCTAGGAGACTCGACACAGACCCAAGATACAGTGAAACAGTTATCTAAATATTGTGTTTCCTGTCTGTAAGCCCAGAAAATAAAACGACGAGGATGTTCAGTCTTTTAAAATCAGTTACATTACAGACAATAGTTATGTTAGGCTGTGTTCTGCCAGGGAAAACTGACTATGTCAGAATAACAGCAACATAAAAAAAAACGAAGGTTGACAAAACATAACTTAATCATATGTTAATCCAACAGGTTATTTTTTTAGTGTGGCGGTTCACATGCTGGACATTACCTGATATTTTAAAAATAAACTGAATGAAAAACAAGCATCTATTGATTCTCATGTGGGAGAACGACACCTTGGCACACCAAAGCACTTTTTGTAGGAAGTGAACAACAAGAACTTGGCAAATATCCACACAACTACCCACGCACAAACATTTATATTAGAGCCTATCATTGTTTTTAAGAGTGAGTGGGCAGCTTCGCACGCTATTATCTGTGTGACAAGACAGAGTAAGTCTGAATTAAACCTCAAAAAGTTGTTTTTAGGTCATCTAAATTCAATTTTACAGACAGACAGACAGATAGATAATATAGCATTAAATTACAACAACAGATGGCTCAAGGTGCTTTATATTGTAAGGTAAAGACCCTACAGTAACACAGAGAAAACCCTGTAATAATCAACAATCAGACGACCGCCTTTAAGAAAGCATTTGGCAAAAGTGGGGAAGAAAAACTTCCTTTTAAGAGGAAAAAACCTATAGCAGATGCACAGGACAAACAGGTCACTGAAACTAAAAATTTGCCTTAAATTGCTGATTGGTTCAGTTAATCGGTTCTTATGATCAGCTGGCCTAAACTATTCATGCAGTTTTGATAAGATTGGGCTTCATGTGATTTGGATTTTTGATGCTCACATCTGTGCCAGAAAGTGAGATTTGTAAAAGGCTGGTGTGGTAAATTCACAGTGCAACTAATGAGACAGTTTCTAGATGTACATAGATGTAAATAGCTTGAAAGTGTTGTTTATTTTCTTAAGAAAACAGGTTGTGCTAATACCAGTCTTTGTACGTGGAGATTATATTTTGTGGCCATCTGTTCACAGCAATGTACTCAACAAACTAGTTGTTCAAAAAAAGACAGTCAGTTCCTTCATTGTACATGCAAACATTAACATCTGTTCATCTAGAGCTCAGGTTTTGCAGTCCTACCGTGACCAGTATTTAACATTTTGACCCATGTTTGCAGGGAAGGTGTGCAATGCTATCATGGAAAGTCACCATAAACAGATGAGAATACTTTGGCTTCCACTTTATGATTAAAACACATCTAAACAATGTACGCAGCTGTATAAAAGCAAATGGTAAATGGACTGGTTCTTATATAGTGCTTTTCCAATCTATCTGAGCTATCAAAGTGATTTACTTACCTCATTCACCCATTCACACCCATTTGCACAAGCACTTTTTTCTATGCTCTTTCTAAGTGCTTTCTATCTAACACGCGTTCATACAAAGTATCAGAGAGCAACTTGGGGTTATTATCTTGCCCAAGGATATTTGGCACCGCTAACCAGTTAGCTTTTTGTGATATTTAAATTCAGCACATCAAAATCTATACGAAATAGAACGTTTTTCAACACAGACCTCGGATACAATAATACATCTTGCAGTCAGTGATAATACTATCTAAGATATGTCAGTTGCTTAACCTAACAGTATGCTATAACCTGTGCGTATTAAGTCTCAAGGCGATAATCTTGTCTTTCATGTTGAAAATGCTGTCCTGTGGTTGGAATTTACGATTTAAATTTTAAAAAGGAAGTAAGAAAAGTATTCATGTTTCATGTTTTAAATTAATCCCATCTCATGAAAATATCCTTTGAGATTGGTGTTGATTTGGGTTTGTTTATTCATACCAATAAAACAAAACGTTCTCCAACTTTTGCATCTGTGACAGCTTAAGGGTTTACCATGTATACTGCTTCAAATTCTGCAGACAGGGTAGTTTAATCTCTTATCATGTACTCACTTGATAAAGACAAAGCTTTGACTTAATGAGGGAATGGCAACACTTTAAACAGCTGTGCCATTCTCTGTGGGTGTGGGGCACTTTCACATATGCACATTTGGAGGCATATATTCAAGTGCACCATGTACAGGATGCATATTTATGCAAATTTACAAGCATAAAAACATTACAGTAAACACACAGTAGCAGACGAAGATTATTTTTACCAATCGGAGTCACTCTGAGGTAGTACACAGTAAGAGGCTTTGCTGCAAATGTGGTTGTAATGATCCCACACAGTGCTGAGAAAAGGCCAAAGCAGCCTGGATTTAAACATCCTACAAGGCTAAATAAAGTGATGTCAAGGCCTCCTCCCCCAAAAAACTGACACCTACTCTGGCTTCAGCTAAAGAAAGTTGTAGATGGTTATGGAAATATTACTGTTTTATCCTGAAACAGACCTGAAGGACAGCAGAAACAAGTTTGCAGCCTTGTACAAAAAACCTGCCGCGCATAGGATCATTTCAGCTTATTCAAGTCCTTGAATTGGACCTCTGGTTTGTGGTGTTGGTGCCTTTGAAGCATTTTGAAACTCTTTTTAAATCATCTGATAAATGTCCAATATGTTTGATACAAAGATGTGCTCTTATTTTTTGGATGTTTGAATTTGTATATTAAATATTAAGTCGCAAATATCTGAGTAAGTGTGAGAAATCCAGACAGTCTAGCTTTAACTTATCCAAATTTGGTCACAAAAAGAACATTTTAAAACAAAAATATTTTAGAAAAAAGTACATAAATAAGAAGGTGGCGGTAAAAAAGATCAGACTCTAGGATTCTATAGACCACTCCACCAATCAATAGGCGATGTCAGGATGGCTACAGTCTATTGTATAATTATGATGTGTTGCCATTTTAGAGCAGCAGTGCAATTAATTACTCATATATGAGGAGGGTTGACCAACCTACTTTCAGTTTCAGGTATTGTCAATAGCAACTACTCCTGCAGTTTTTGTATTTAAATATAAAACACCACGTTATAAAAGAATAATCGTTACGCAAGCCAAGAAAAAGTCTTCAGGAACACCACAGGTACAATAAAAATTCTCATTTAAAGCACATTCACTGTGATGCCGTGCAGGCATCTCACACTAGGAACCTGATAGTTGCTGTGATTTACAGCAGGAAAGGCTCGAGACCAGCACTTAGGGCACTAAATGGATTCTATGATACCCAGGTGCCTGTCTATGCATGTACACACACACAGCTACTGCAGTGGTTCTCATCAACCAGTATTTCTCCATCCATTCAAATCTGATAGCATTAACCCCGGACACATGAATGAAGATGCTATAAATGATAACCACTGCTGCATCACTTAAACATGTCTATGAAAAGAACCAAACCAAAAGAAGACAGATGGGATTAGTCTGTGTTTTCATGCATTTATACACAGATGTAGCATACAATAGACCAAGATTGCTTGATTGCAGTTGCTGCTGCTAAGGGTGGTCCAACCATTTATTAGGTTTGGGGGGAAATCAATTTTTCACACAGAGCCATGTAGGTTTAAAATGTTCTTCCCCCCTTTATAATAATACATTCATCTTTGTCTAATATTTAAATTTCTTTGATGATCTGAAACATTTAAGTGTGACAAACATAAAAAAAACAGGAAACGAGGGAGGGGGCAAACACTTCTTCACACTGCTGTATGTGTATCTTAGCTATTATCATGAACGCATGTTCGTGCGAAATCTGCATCTTACTCGAGCAATCCTCCACCTGAACAGTGTGACAAAATGATAGTAACCCCCTGCACACCTGTCTGAATTTATCTCTCTGCGTGAGAAAAAACTCACACAAACCATTTTCAGCTGTTGGAGATGCCATCAGCATAACAATGCATAATAGACTGTTCATTATAACCCTACAAACACAAACAGAAAGACACAGCAGGCTTCATCTAAGCTAAGGGCTTGGAGTAAGGAAGAATCCAGTAGGCATAGGGGATTTGTACCTCTGTGTACCTACGCCACAGGTAGCCACAAACCTTTCTGAAACCCTCTGTTGTAGCTTGTGCCATAACCTGATGTGCTCCTCCCTAGAAATGTAACTACAAGTCACCATCAACACTTTCTGACAACAGCATTGGCCATTTGTATTTATTTATTGTGGCCTCTATTGTAGGCAAATATCTAACCAAGCAATCAAATGACAGCATGATTTTCCTGCACAGCCCGAAAATGGTCCAAAAAAATAAAAATATCCAGTGAGTGGTACTTCTCTGGTGAAGGAGTGGAAACATGTTGCCTGGTCTGATTAATTTGGCATAAACAACACGACAGCACAGATCCTTCCTACCTTGTAATAATGGTTTAGGCTCTTATGGGGGATATTTTCTTGGCACAGTTTGAGCCCTTAGTTCCAGATAAGCACTGTTCAGATTCCACAGCCTAACATTGGGTAAAGCATCGTTGGGGTGTGGTGGAATGGGAGATTATCATCATAAATCTGGTCATTGTTAGGTACAAGGGGTTCCTAATAAAATGGCCAGTGAGTATATACATAAATGTATAGCTCTGTCACACACAGCCACACACTGTACTGTTGTAAAGAAAGAAAAGTTAAATAAACTGATTTCTAAAAAGGACAAAATGATAATATATGTATCTTATATATTTAGCTTACTGTCTATTTGAAAAGCTGGCTGGCCATGTGACCTACCAACCTGCTGTTTAACAAGCTTAGCATATAGCAGGATCCTTGCTATATGCTCTCTTAGCGTAGTGAGTGATTGATTGGGCAGCAGAATGACTGATGAGTGAAGGATTAGCATGCTAGCTTTTTGACTGACAAGATGACCCACCAGCTTACTTAAGATTAACTGACTAAATGACAGGATAAACTTGACTGAATGCATTTCAACCTGGATTTCCTGTGGACACACTGCCTTGTAAAGCCAGTAAACTATCCCAAAGACAGGTGATAGGTGAAGTAATATTAACAGTCGCACTGTGGCCTTCTTACTACTCCTCTTACCATCTGCCATCAAATATAGGCAATATTGCCACATTAAGACCCAAAATAATAATCTTATATATATCACACATCTACACAGGGAAAGTATTCAGCTATGTTGCCTACAAATTACCTTAAACTAAAACAACGTTTTCAAGATCAAATGCATTAATCGTAACATCTTTTCAAGTCTGCTGAATTTCTAACACACGTTGTCTACTGCTCTCAAAGTAGACAGCAGGGAAGTTTATGTTATCGTTGTTTTGCACTTTTCAAGTGCAACAAGTGATTTTGAATTGTGTATTTTCATGCAGGCTCAGATATTAACTGTATTAGGAAGACAACTAATAAATGCTTGACTGCTTCTTTACCTGACATTCCAGCTTTTCAGTTATATTATCAACAAAATGTTCTGCTAACTGTTAGCGAGCTATCACTAAATTGAACTGATTGTTTCAAGTCTCTGACTAGATGATGTAGGATACTATTTGACTCGCCAAGTCTCTCACTGATGATTCACAGTACAGCTGTGATGTGATTTCTCCACTAATGACAAGCTGCCTGTCTGCGTGAATGAGTGGCTACCAACGTACCTGCTCGGCTGACTAGCTCTGCTTTAGTTGGCTTAGGCACCGACATGAAAGCAGCCATATTCTGACAAACAGAAGCTGGTTTTAAAGTGATCAAAGGGACTGAGACACGGGACAGACGAGGGGAAAGAGAACAATTATCAACTTAGCATGCTGCTGCACACTTGGAAACCTCTTGTATCCCCGCCTCACTTTCCCCCTCTATGCTCCCTCAGAACGTAACGTATCAACAAAGACACATATTTATATCACCTGTGCCATGAAATCAGGGACCAAAACATTTATTTAGTATGAACATTGCAAATCTCATCAGTATTATAATTTTGCCAAGGGTCTGAATAAGTCTAAAATGTGACTAAAATATTTTAAAGAAGGATGAATAATCTCAAATCTCAACTCTATATTGATCTGTAATCTGAAATGACCACAAGCAGTTTTTTTTATTAAAAAAATCATGGAAAAGGAATGAAAAACTATAGGTTTTTTTTCACAAGCTACCTTTTTTTTCTTACATTTTGGAATAAGAAAATTCCACAGCACCAGCGGGGGTTTAAAGTACTTTCCCACTCATGGCAGAGTGAACTTCTAAAACATCCTTACCCATTTCCTCTCCACTGTAATTGGAATTCTTGTCAGCAGTGCGTTGCCTTAAGGAGAAGCAGTGAAGGAGTGCATAAAAAGAAGACACCCAAAAACCAAGAAGAAAAGAAAGAAGATGGAGAAAGTTTGTGGACCCATGACAAAGAAATATTCAACTGTTACCAAAATGAGTAGAAGAGATGATGCAAGGTATGAAGAGGATGGTGGGGCTCCACCTACATCTTCCTCACCCACATCATCACATTATGGTAAAACAAAATGCAGCCACACCTCTCTTTCTTCTTCTCTTTACAGTGTTTGTCCTCACTCTCCCCGTCTCTCTCTCGCCGTATGATCTTTATTTACAAAGAGGCTTATTTCGTTTTAATACGACTCATTTCATAATTACCCCCATTAAACAAACCAACAGGCCCAAAAGGGGATTAACAAAAACAAAGGCAGCAATGTGTTGCTGGTTAAAGGTAAGGTTACATCCACCGTTCGAAGCAGATAGTTTACAAATATTTAACGTTTGGTGGGAAAAAAATAGATACGGCTAGATAAAGTATTTAGTATTTAGTATTTATTTATTTATTGTCATTGTCAAGAACAATGAAATTGCGTTTGGGGCTTCCATACAACCCAAAAAAAAGAAGAAAATAATAAATACCCCTTAAAACCCAAGTGTACATATTTAACCCAGTGTGACTCCAATGCAATAAGACAATCCTTAGCAATAATGTTCGTAGAAATTCAGACAAAGACCTGAGAAACATGACAAAATACAACAATGCAACCCATTCAATATTATTGTACTGTGAGATATGATATCAGATATGATAGTTATCTATTTAAGAAAGAGGGGGGGGCAGGAGGGGGAAGAGAATAAAGATATGATGCACCAATGCAGACCAGTTCATTGCTATTAAGAAGTTGGATATGGTTATTGTCCGTGAGAGGGGGGCAGAGAGTTCAGGAGCCTCACAGCCTGTGGATACAGGCTGTTGGCCAGTCTGGATGTTCTGGCCTGTATAGACCTGTACCTTCTCCCTGAGGGCAGCAGATGGAAAAGGTGGCGCGCAGGGTGATGTTGGTCCCGCAGGATACTGTGCACCCTCCTCAGACAGCGAGTGGGGAAGATATTACTGATCTCTGGCAGCTATAAAACTTTATTGTGCCAAATAAATATTTATAAAAATTCCCTTTGAATGTTTTACAGCTACATAATTTTTTTTTTTAAGGAAAGTGAGACCAGAAGAAAACCCAAACCCAAGTAAAAATGGATTAATGGGGAGGAAAATTATTTGAATGGTTTCAAGAGCTTGATTGCTAAAAGTGAAAAATTTGAAGTCTAATCATTTCAGTCTGACTTTGCCTGCAAGGTTTTATGGTCAAATTAAAAATTACTTATCGTGGGGTTTTTGCTTCTTTTTTAAAAAAAAAATAAAGCAATCAAGGCTCATTTGAGAATTTAAAAAAAGAAATGCAGTCATGTTGTAATCAGCAAGCAACAATTACAAGCATAATTTAACTTTAACTTAAATCTGGAAGTCGTTGGTGATGTGATGCCAAAAAAAAGTTGTCTGTTTCCATGGCAACCTGGCCCTCGATCACACATAACAGAGTTCTCAGATTAAAACTGTGTCTTTGGCAACGCTTCTTGATGGTGTCATATACACTTTGTGTTTTGTTTTTTTTCTACACGTGATCATCAGTGCACTTCCTTTAAAGACCACTTCTCACTATCAATCGTAATTTGCACCAACCAGCCGTCTCTGTGAACCATGCCACAGCAGCAGCAGGTTATTTCATGCTGTGTGTGTAATAAACGGATTAATTTGTGCTGCTCAGACTCAGAAGGGCCAGTAAATGGGGCAGAGTGATATAAATAGAGAGTACCTCACTCTAGCGATCTGTATTGCCTGACACAGGTTGCTGCAAAAGAGGTAAAATACCTTTTTTAAACCATCATCAACCTCATCAACCTGACGGTACCGTAGCCTTCCTAATTGTGCATCTTCGCCACGATTTGGCCCTTAATCTTTTACTGTTTACCGTCATTCTTTCAGTTTCCGGCATATCTGTTAACTTTGCATTTAAAATTTGCCAGCATTGCCAGTTACTCTTTTCCTCTTCGTTATCTTGAATTGTGCAATTATTTTCATACTCTAACCTTCAAAAGTGTTGTTGTTGCATCTCCACACTGCAAAGCACAGTTATGCTGTTGCTAATTTGATGTTTTTTTTCAGGCTTTTGGGCATCAAATATTTACATTTTTACTATTATTATTTTTTATGATTATGTGACTGTTCTTCTGGAGTTAGTTGCCCTGATTTGCTGCCCTCTCACAGTTGTAGCAGGCTGGTAGATTTAAAAAACAACCCTCAAAAAAGTTGCTTAATGTTTAAACATAGATAGACAAATTGTTGAAGTAGTACACCTGACTTGATTTCATCACATTATTAGCCAACTGCCTCGCAGGGGCAAGGACAAATTAGCAATAGGCTAATTCTTCTTACCAATACACGCGTTAGCTAAAGGCTTTGGTGTAACATTATGAGTGTGTGCTGCATTTAATCAGCCTGTTTTAGATTTAGGTGAGTGGTTCTGAAATAAGATCTTGGGTTTTAATTGTCTTGCAAGTGGTCTGAAGGGCAGGGAAATCAGTGAGTACTCAGAGGGCTCTGTCACCTTTCAATACAAGCAGCATAAAATCTATAAAGGTGAGACTGGAGTTATGAGGTTGCTGTGTGATGGCGAGGATATGCAGCCTGTCCTTGGCAGAGCCACAGCACAACAGAACTGCTGAGCCACAATATGTCCTGCTGGATTTGCCTCCCTCTCACTCTTCCCTTTATTTTGCTCATTATCTGTCATGCAGGACTGTCAAACAAAATCAGGGACAAGCAGGGAGACTGCTCAGAGAGGCCTTCAGAAACATGGAGGTGTTGTACCAAAAGTGAAGTAGAGCTGAAGGGCTCAAAGGCAGCTGCTCACTTCACAGCCCCAACGTTCGTTGCATTTGTCACTTGTAATTATTCCTTTGCCTCATGCCTTTGCCTTTAGATACTTTTTTTTTAAAATGGTTACTGGGGCAACCAGTTTGCACTCCAGTATTTATTCATGTATTTATTTATTTGGAAAAGATATTAACTAAATATATTATTTAAATACAGAACAGACCTGTTAACACCTTTGAAGCTTAAATTCCTTACCAAAAAGATGAAACCTCCTACGGATATAAAGCAACAGAGCACCAGCATTACAGCATTTAAACTTTGTTTTAGTTCTGTTTCGGCTCACGCATCTGTAGATGCTAAAGGCTCCTAAATTACCTGCTTTGCTTCAAAAAAATTCAAATGAGAGCGGTAAGTGTAAACCAGCGAAGAAGAGCAATTATCAGAAAGAAGGAAAATAGAGCTGAGAGGAATCCCTGAGTTACTGTTAAGTTTGCTCTTTTGTTACAAGTCGGGCATCATTAAATTCAACATCACATTTTTTTATTGTATATATAATGAAATATATAATTTAACTGTATATACAGTTATGTATATGATTAAAGCTCAAAATCCAGGAAAATTAGGAAAAAAAATTTTTCTCAGATTTTATAGTAGAAATAATGTGGCTGACCGCTGCTGGTTAAATAACTTGTTATATAGAGTCGCCCAGTTGTTGTTGTTTTTTTCTTTTACATTTTAACTGTTTGTAAAGAAGAAAGCCTCTAAATGTTTTACAACAACTCTTGCAATAGTGACTGCCAGAATCAGAGCTAAAGTGAGTGCTATCTTTGCTACTGGAAGCAAAACACTGTAACACTGTCACTAGGTTTATTGAACCATAACCCTTAGGTGAACTAAATAAACCTACAGAAGGTTAATCACCGGGAGGGCAAGCAACTTATCACTTTTAGAGGCGCACATAACAGATATAATAGACGCTCTGTGGCTCACAGTTAGCACCGTGGAGTTCCCCTTAGTCTTTTATGGCTTCTAATGTTGACTGTCTGTTAAAAACACAGATGTTTTTCACACAGTTTGTGATCTCCTCTACTGATGACTCACTCAGGAGACTTTTATGTCTTCCAAGTGTTGTAAGTATACCCACCACTGTTAGTCACTGAACAGCGTCTCTACAGGAAATGAGCATGACTTTACTTCTATACTGTAGTGCACTGTAAAAGAAAATTGTAATATAAAAGTATTTTACTGTGTATTTTACCGTTTTGTACTGTTCTTCTAGAATATCATTAAATTTACATGAATAGACTGTGATTTTACATTTCAAATGTAAATTAACGTAAAATCAATGTAAATGTAATAAAACATAATTTTCTTGTTTTTTAAATGTATCTGTCTGTACATATGCATATTTATATTGTTAAAATACATTCACAAATGTATCATAATTTCACAAATATTTGTCCGTTATTTGAAAGATTGAACTGTTAAATTCAAATGTAATGCTATGGAAAAATATATAAAATGATTCTTATAAGCTTTTTTTACATCAAATAATTATTATTAATGTTATTTAGGGCGATCGTGGCTCAAGAGCTGGCAGTTCACCTTGTAATCAGAAGGTTGCCGGTTCAAGCCCCGGCTCGGACACTTTTGGTTGTTGTGTCCTTGGGCAAGACACTTCACCTACCACCTGCTGTTGATGGCCAGAGGGGAATTATGACGTGGAACTATAAAGCGCTTTGAGGGTCTCATAAAGCACTATATGAATGCAATCCATTATCATTTAAACCAACTGTTAACTGTATATTTCTGTACATTTAAGTATTATTATTCATATTGCCGCATTCATTGACCTTGTTTATAGGTAATTTCATTGTTTAATCACATTAAAATATTCCTAATTTAATGTTTAAAAGTACTTGAAAAAGGCAAAATCCCATGTAAAATTAGGGCAACAAACTGTATTGTCATTACTGAAAATAACCATATTTTCATGGGAAAGTTATTTCCTGTTATTTTATGGTATTATTTTGGTGCCCCAGCTGCCAGAATATCACTGTTTTTTTAGGATTTTTTTTTTTTACGGTGTGTCGTTTCAGAAATGTTCTGCTATTAATGGCAAAGAACTTCTCAGGTACTGCTTCTTCTTTTTCATTTAGCAATATGTTTTAAAGTAGTTTGATACAGATTTTAACACAGCACCTGTGGAACGTTTGAAGACATTTTAGTGGAAGTGGCTGTAAATCTGAGATTTACAAAAAAGCATTACATGAGTTACTTCACACCTTCTGGAAGTTGTAAAATATTTGTTACTGGTGCGAGCTGGTTTCAGGATGAGAAATATGAACTTGTGTTGCTCTTGAACTGAAACCTTTTTGTCTCTTCATGAACTACACTCTTTAGATCAGCTTGACTGATACAGTCTGTCTGTCTGACAGAGTGCTGCAATCCATTTTATCAGTTTTCCTGTGCTGTTTCTGCTCTTTCTATACACACTCTGTTTTGGGGTTTTTAGATGCTTTGCTGTGTTTAAAAATCAATACTGCTAAACACATTTTAAATGGTCAAAACCCACAGCTGACCACTGTTTGCTATATTTGTCAGGGACACACTTAAAGTGTTTCCAAAATCAAACAGAGTATAGACGTTTTTGTTTACCCAACACCGGAACTGGATTGGCTGATTACTGGATTCATGTACAAAATCCGACAAGTCAGCATGACAATAGGAACAGAGACTATAGCTTCCTTTGAAGCTGCTGAAAACTGCTCACAAACCTTTGAACACATCATCCAAAGTGACCTAAATTCAAAAATCCCATTTTTTCTTAATTTCATGCTGATAACAATAACATCCCCTTTGAGTGCCGTTCGCATTGCCAACCCCCCCTACTGAGTCCAAATGACTGCAGGAAGCAGAATCGTACTGAAAATTAAACTGAGCCATTCAGATGAAGCTGTCGCTCTGCTCGTCTTCCTCGTAGGATCAACATAAGGTATGTAAAACAACTCATTTTGACAAGGAGAAATTAGTGATTTGGGGTTCAAACTTAATTAACAGCATATATTGGCCATGTTTTACTGACAGAAATTCAGTTTCAGAATTATTAATCTTCATTCATAACTAAGACTATTTTAGGAGTCTTTTTTTATTATATTGTATTGTATTGTATTCATTGTATACATTCCTTTTTCCAGATCTTGCTACTATGTGACAGGCTGTAGCTATGTGGTTGTAACAAATGCTTAAGCAGCTTCAAGCTACAGGCAAAACCCATCAAGCTACAGGCAAATGACATACAGGCAAAGCACAGGCGCCAGCGCAACACAATTTTTGGGCCATTTTCTCCAGCTAGCGCTCCAGCAAGCAGTCAGCTGAGTGGATGCAGTGTCCCAGTTAAAAGGGACTCGTGCTGGTTTTGTAAGGGGGTCAGTAGTCCAGTAGTTTCTAGAAGCTATTCGGATATTCTAGTAATTGCTAGCGGGTATTATTATTATTATTATTATTATTATTATTATTATAATTATTATAATTATAATTATTATTATTATTATTGTTGTTGTTGTTGTTGTTGTTGTTGTTGTTGTTGTTATTGTTATTATTAATCATCATCATCATTGACACACTAGTCAATACTATGATTTTTATCTTAGTGAACAAAATTATTCAAAAGTTAAAGGACCTTGACTGCGTTTATTTAAAATCAGGCTTCTAGTCTATTCTCAATTGATGCAAACTCAAAAGTAAAGAAAAGCTGAAGAGTAACTGAACTTCAGATGTACAGTTTATTTCTGGCCATTGGAGAGAGTCAGTGCTTTGATCAGTTATTACAGTTATCTGTTAATTGTTGCCAGGCTGGTGTGGATTATTCTGTTTCTGTTTGGTGCAAATATGTAATGTTTTATTAGACAAATGTTACAATAACCCATCTGTTTCCACTTAAACGTGAGAGCAGGGTGCTGGATGTCAGTATTAGCTGGCTCATTAATTGTTTCCTGATGTTTCAGTTTCTGGCAGAGACACATTAGCTGTGCAGTTCAGTCGTTGACCCTGCAGATGTTTGCAGTGTACCTGAACACAGTTCACCTGAGAGCCAATCATTTTGCTAACATCAGATCATTAAAGAGAAAGGATATCTTGGCAGGTTAACAAGACCTTCTAACCTGTGCTCAGATCCCATCACACTGACCACCTCTCTGTGAAACCAGTAGCTGTAATATTCCTCCATAAAAGAAAAAAAAAAATCAAAACTTAAACTTAATCGTTTTGAAACCCTTAAAAAGAATCATGCTTATATTTAAGACTTTATCACACTGGCAGGCAATACATACTATCACCAAACACTTGTTCAACACTTGTTAACAGAAGCATCTAGTTATCTGCTCAATCAGTCACATGGTGACAACGCATTTAGACATGTGGACATAATCAAGACATGAGCTGAAGCTCAAACTGGGAAACACAATGGGGAAGAAAGACGATTTAAGTGACAGCATGGGAGAATTTAGGATAAACAACATAGAACCAACATCCCTTGTATTAACACTTCAGTCTGGTGATGGTGATGAAATGGTATGGGGGATATTTTTTGGCACACTTTGGGCCCTGTACCACCAGCTATTGTTAGTGACCACGTCCATCCCTTCATGACCACCATGTACCAAACTTCTGGTGGTTGTTTCCAGCAGGATAATATACAATGTCACAAAGATCAGCCCATCTCAAAATGGTTTGTTGAACATGACTGTGCTCAAGTGTCCTCCACAGTCACCAGATCTGAATCCAATAGAGAACCTGGAATGGGAGATTCACATCATGGATGTGCAGTTGACAAATCATGTCAGTCGTGTTAATATGATTCAAAATCTCTTAGGAATATTTCCAGCACCTTGTTGAATCTATGCCATGATAAGTTAAGGTTCCAACCTGTTAATAGAACAGTGTGGCTAATAAAGTGTCCAGTGAGTGTATGTACTCTGTGTTTCTGTTACATGGCTCAGCAGAGTTTGGTTTCATCGCCTTTGTCAACTCAAGTATTTATAGTAACTCCCTGCCAATATATATTAAATTGGGCATTCTTTTATGTATTCCCTTCAGACGCAAATTAATATACAATGCAAAAGATCTTTGATATCGCTCAAATATCTTGTTCTGTTTCATTCATTGTAGCCTCCTCTAAATGCTGAGAGCTGAGCTGAAATCCATTTCCTCAGATGATTTCCTGTCTGAACTAACCAGAAATGACGGGAGCAGTTCACAAAGTCTGCAACAAAGACATTTTTGAGCATCAGAATTATTCGCACGGTTCCCTTGTTTGAGGAAGGATTTGGTCACTTGTATGTCAAAAGACATTTAGATGTCAGCTGTGAACAAAGGCCAAGTTTTGTCACTGAGTTAACGAGTTAGAAAGATGTGATCACGATCTTGAGCAGTGTATTGGCTTTAATTTAGCCTACGGTTAGGGCCATCTTCATACTGCTAAAATATCCAGATAATGTGTTTTGATGCATGAATTTAATCATCTGTATAATGTTTTATTTTGTTTATTTATATGGACTGAAATAGACGATCAGAGCTGATCATATTGCATGTCCAACTGTAAATATTTTAAATACATTAAGTACAGCTTCCTTTATTGTGTTTTAGGAAATAGTGCTGCAAAGAAATTATTTGTGATAGTTAGAAACACTCTGACTTATACTTTAAAGAACTATAAAGGAATATGAGTGCGGGGTAACTTTAGCAGATTTTTTTAAAATCCATCTATCTGCACTAAAAAGACATTTCAGTAAGAAATTCAGGTAAGTAATTTCTTTTCAGGAAAACTGTGATTTGTCATTTCTGTTTGTTCTTTTAGCATCCATCAAATTAATATCTTAGCCATTGCAAGCCTTTGCTGTGGTAGAGTTGAACACTGTTTTAGATCTAAATACCCCAACCTGACATTGTTGTACAAACTTGGAGTGCTGGCTGAGGTGGTTGAGCCAAAGCTGCACTCTGCTCACTACATGAGGTCAGGGCAAACCGTGCTGGTGTCTCTTACAAATCCCTGCTGAGCCCTAGAAGGGGATGCAGTACTCTAGGACTCACAGCCCAAACCAGGAAATCTCTATAATCTGGACTTTTGATCATCCGTTCACAGAAGCTGAAAGGGTGTGATAAATTCCAACAGACATAGGCTGCAAACAAAAATTGTATTAAATGTTTATGTTAAAGATAGTCTAAGTGCAAATTTGCTATGTCACTAAAATTTCTTCACTAGAGTTGAGTTGTAGTTATACATAAAGTAAACATAAGCATAATACATTACATAGATTAGATTTATCCCAACAAACAAACATTTTTTTACTGTTTAAAATTTTCTAACACTTTAGGTTCCGAAAAACATGTAAAACTTTACCCTAAAGTTCACTTTTTACTGTGTGTGTTCATATAGGTATACAGTACATACTCCTTACAGCCCTTTGGATAGTGAAAGATGTGGTTTATAAATAGATTTTACTTTCTTACATAGAAATATCCTACACCAAATTAAAGCTACCACATATTTTAGAATTTGTCTTTGTGGAATAGAACTGTTGTTGTGTGGTACATGTACAGTATAAAAACTAACAAAAGGCATTTCTAGTTGTGTCTATGTGGTGAATATTCAGTACTCTTAAGTTTGTACATTCAGTGCATTCCTCATTAGGTGTTTCACTTTAACATTTTCACTTTTTAAGTAAACACTAATTTAAAAATGTATATATATTCATTTAATCTGACTCACATGGCATTCCAATCAGCCAATCACCTTATTTCTCTGTTTTTCAGTAGATAGCAAAAATGGTACTCAGGCACCAGAATTAAAACTGACAATCTCTTGCATGAGCCAAAAACATTTTGTAGCTTTGGGTTTGATTAAGCAATGTGAACTCTGTATCTACTAAGCAGCAATCACCAAGTTTCCAAAAACTGTTTTTTTCCCAAATTTTCACTTGATGTTGGCTTTAAAATGGAATCAATACCCATAAATCCACATAATAACATTCCCAACTTTGTTTTCGTAAAACAGCTAATTTTCCAACTTCCTGACAGCTGCATAAAAGTGGAAAATACCCACTTTATAGAGTTATATGTTAAAGATACATATAGTTAAGTAGCAAACATTAATAAGTCTGAATATAAGCATAAGGCATGGATGCTTTAGGTACCACTTGAATGTTATTTTATGCTGTTCATCCATTGGTTGTACCAAAAGAAAGTCTAACTCTGGCTCTGGAGTTTCTCTGTAAGTGCATTTAGTTTTCTCACTCATCCAGGTGGCCACGTCAGGATTTAAAAGAAAAACTAGCATGACCAAAATGCCTTCCACAAACCAACTGGTGATGTCTCCATAGTTGCCTAATTCAATCTTGTGTATACAGTAGAGTTTAAGCACCAGTTTATGGTCAAACCCAAAAATATGACACTTTTTTTCTACAGCAGTTTTCTTAAAATGCAATTAAATTAATCAAAGAATTTAAAAACAACAACAACAAAGTAACAGCTAATACTTGCAGTTCATGTTTCTGTTGTCAGTGGTTTTGTACAAATCTGAATGGCTAAAGGGCATGATGTCAAACTTTTTTCCTAATCAGCAGTGCTGATTTTCTAACACTGGAAAATAACTCAAAATGTTAGAAATATTCCAGTGTTAGAAAATCAGCACTGCTCAGTGTTAGCCATTGTTAATCTTCAAAACTGACTAGGTTACTTTTAAACATATAACACTGTCAAAAGTGTTAATTTAACACTCAACACTGTTGTATTTAACACTCAGAGGTGTGGACCCATATAGACACTCTCCAGTGTTAATTTAACACTGGAGATTTTGCTGTGTAGTAACACAATCACTAATGCCGGGTGATTTTTACCCGATATAATATAGCCAATAAAAAGTAATCAAATATATCAAAATATGACAACACATGACAAATTAGAGTGGTCTTCTTTTACTTTCAACACTGCCATGTCTAACAAAATGAAAAAAAAAAACCCTCCTAAAACAAAATAAGGACTCTGGAAAGCTGGTCTTTGGTCCACCCATTCCTGGGACATTTGAGACTTCCCTGGTGAAGGCACAGGCTCCTCGACACGCAAACAGCTGCAGGAGAGAGAAATCATGTGAATGTATTTGCTCGGGTGTAAATCACCCAGCGATAGTGTTCTAGGGTTAAAAAAATCCAAGAGCTAATCCATTATCCACCAGTGTCTTTCAAAGCCTTCACCCCTCGTCCTGCAGATACGTGTATCATTTCTGTTCAATCTATTTCTGGGTTTCATTCATAAGCTCCAGAGACACCATCTATTTGCTGAAAACTAATACTGTCTTGGGCTCTGATATTGTGCTTATTGCCATCTTATCTCCAGATGCCGCCACCCAAACACATTTAGTATTTGGAGGCTCCTGCAAACATGGTCTCCTGATAACAGGTCGTGTAAATATAGAGAGCGTCTGTCTGTCCCTTATCCACCCTCTCACACATTCACACATATACAGTTTGTAAAAATATCATTTTTCAAGTTCACACAATCATACACCTACACATAAAAACTCAAAAACACAACTCTATTTTTATTCCCACTTGGCCACTGACACATTTGCGTTAACATTTGGAGGTCATTACAGGGGAAATAAGGTGAAGCTAGACGGCAGATTGCAGATTTGGAAAAAAACCACCAAAAAAAAACATGCAACATATCTTCTGATGGCTGCTTCTATTCCATGTCACAAGGCTCAGATCATCTGAAACTCGTGTCTTGAAGATGATAATGAGGTGACTACATTCAAGTGGCCTCCACAGTCACCACATTTCAATCAAATAGCACCTTTGGGATGTGGCAGAATGGGAAATTTGCATCATAAATGTGCGGCAATTCTCTGATGCTATTATGTCAACATGGAGCAAAATCTCTGAGGAATGTTTCCAGCACCTGTTGAATCTATGCCACAAAGAATTAAGGCAGCTCTGAGAATAAAAGTGGTTCTAACTCAATACCAGCAATCCATGCCTAATAAATTGTAAAAGTATTTCTGAGAGTTCAAGTTTAGTTTTAAAAATTCTTCAGAGCAACGAATGATTAAATGTAATCAAAAATATTCATAATGACAAAAAAGTCAAATGCTGCATGTTTGGGTACCATTGAATGGGCCATTATGGGGTCTTTTTTATAAAAAAGATCTTGCCTCACAAGTTTTACTAAACAATAATTCTGAATTGATTTCTATGATGTGCGTTTCAAGGCAAAAGATTTTTTACGTAACCGTTAAAAATTATTTTCATAGCCAGCACCCCATGAAGGTAAAGTGAGAACTACAGGGTGAATAAGAAGCTGTGGAATCTAAGTGTTGGCTGAAAGTCACAGATCAGCAAGAGGAGGACAGAATATTCCATTTTTTCCTAAGCTGCTGGAAAGCAAGCAGGAGGTTCAGACATCCATATTAAATTACACTCATACCTCAATTTAAGTTTTCTTGTGGTGTTAATAGGGATGGGTACCGGTGTCCGGTGCCATGATGGCACCGGTTCTGACATAAACGGTAGTAACCAGACCGAAAAGCAGCGCACATTTCGGTGCTTTATTTCGGTGCTTTTTTTTCCCGAGCTGTGATACACTTCTAGCCAATCATTTTACGTTTCAGAGGATAGTAGGCGGGTCCAGGTACGTACGTTCTTTTAGAGCAGAGCTACAGATTAAAAATGCCCAAGGCGAAGCGGTCAAAAGTCTGGCTGTACTTCACAGCAAAATATGCAAACTCAGCAGCAACAAGTGCTTTAAGCTGATACTGTGATACTGTCAAAGGAGGTAACACCTCAAATCCGATGAAACACCTGGCGACGCATAGCGTTTTTTTTTAAAAGCCAAGAAATGCGGTGTATTTGATAGCTTTCTGCGAGACCTCACACCGAGATCATCTACTGCGCGTGGGTTGCCTGTTATCAGACCCGGAGTTAGCAACATCCCCAAAAACCCGAAGAATAGAGTCCTGGCCCCTAGCCCTGCCAGTGTAGCAGAAATGATGAGGATGATGATGCAGCAGCAGCTGTTCTTCTCTGCGTGAGTAGCTTAATGTTGTTCGTGTGTAATTTACGTTGAGTAGGCTAACCACGTTATTACATTAATGCATGTAAGGTGAACTAGCAAACATCATCATAGCTACATGCGGCTGTCTTCTTGTTTGATGGCAGATACTCCCTTCACCCTGGCCAAAAAGGCTAAAATGACCAAAGAAAAAGAGGGAAACAGCTAAACATGAGAGGTTTTTGGATAAAGTTTTTAAGCACTGCTTCCAGCCAAGAGTGATACCATATATGCCCCATAGCTGCAGAAAAGGCTAACATTGTTATCTTTTTACAAAAACCAGCTGAACATGAGAGGTTTTTGGACCAATTTTGTGTTCTCCATTCTTTAAGCACCGTTTGAGCACCGGCACCATTTCAAAAGTACCGATTTGGCACCGGTATCGGATAAAACCTAAACGATACCCATCCCTAGGTGTTAACAATAAAAATTAATTTTTTGTCTTTTGTTTCATGTTTAGTCATGTGATATTCTATGTAGATGTCGTAGAGCTGTTTTTGTGGGGTTCCTGATCGTTTGTAATGATGAGTCTTTCCAATATTTCTGTATGATTTCCCTTTATTTATTTCCTAATGTTTTTCCCTATATAAATCAGTGTTTTAGTAGCAGGTTAGGAAGACAAAACTCACATTTTAAGATAATAAATCATGAAAGAATTTCCTCATTTATTTGCTAATGCTGTCTCGGTGTTCACATGCATCTGCATATGTTTATAATAGTAGCCAGAGCCAAACTAATCACAGAACAGGAGCAGCTTGTTAAGCGCACTAGTTTCCTATCAGTCTTCCAAAAACATGATAGAATTGCCCATAATGCGCATGTGCAAACAACCAAACAAAACCAAACCAAAAACAAGCTACTAGCCTCTCTGCTTGATAAACATCAGGTTTAGTTCATGGAACACAGACATGCCCATAAAAGAAAGAGGATCTATATGATGGCTTGGAGGTAGGCAGGTCATAGACTACTCATGTATGGTGTGCCTAACTGCTCTGAACAGCTGGTTGTTGTTTTGTGACAAACAAATGTTGCCTTTGGAGAAGCTGCGAAATGACTTCCGAAGGGCAAACTCTGCAACCTCAAACCCCATAACATAATCAAAGGGTGTTTCTCCCATTTCATCATTAATTTTTTTAATTTTCATTTATTGGCAATTAAAAAATACTGATACAGATATATAGGCTAATAGCCAGGCTCTAATCATCATCAAACATCGATTTTACCCTCACCAACAAAAGACTTAAAGTCAGTCTTTAATCAGTCTACTGATCAGAAACAAAATCATATCAGCACTTGTTCCTGTGCTTATGTGTGAATATAATCATGTTACTCTGAGCAGCAAAAAACTTTAATATTAAAGTTAAATGTGCTTTACATTCACACTTAACATGCCAATGTTGCTTTTCTGGTGAAAAAAAGACACATACACATGCAAACACATCTTACATTTGTGACTCTCTTAAAAATGACAATTATCCTCAAGTGTGCATGTTCCAGAGAAAGTAAAAATACAACAGTGTTCACAGACTCTTTCTCCCTCCAGTGTACACACAAACGCACACACAACAAGTACACACACAGTCTTGCTCCCACTTTTTCCTCACTTTCACAGGTCTTAATAAGTGTTGAAAGAGAATCAATTTTGATGACTGCCAGTGCTCTTAACAGTTACTGCATATATACACAAAACACTGATGTAGTCATGCACAGCACACACTTAAAATAAATGCATACACATCGCAGCCAAAACATGAGTGTGAGTTGAGTCAGATGCAATATGAACACGTGATCCCACAGCAAGGGAATGGTCTGTTCCATATGTGCTTTAGATCTCACGTTCTCTCTCTTCTTCAGTGTCTTTACTGAGTTCTCGCACTCCTCTTCCTTTTGCCATCTGGACAGCAAAACCCATCCCCCTTTTTGTCTCACTCTGTGCCACTTTTTCATTTCATATCTTTGACACATTCCTTTTTTCACTCTATTCTAATTTACTTTATTTAAAATGCAACACTGCAGAATTATCAGCTATCCGGGGATACAGATTTGCATTTTTTTTTTATGTACTATCATTTTAATTTTGTATTTAAGCCTTCCTTATACTGGCTTCGTGACTGATATGTTATATTCTCATGAAAACGGTGTGCACAAATCTGTTTGAGAGTGTCCTCTCTAGACATGTGATGCCATCTCTTATTTCAGCAAGTTATCTTAAGTGACATCCATCTGTCAAAGTCCTCCAATGGCAATAGTGATTATTAATGTGAAAAAGTAAGTAAATTTTGGTGATCGCAGGATGTATCCTATTACTCAGGGATGAACGCAGGGAATTTTAAACCTCCTAACCAGTGGCATCACACATGCCATAAAAGTCAGCAAATAACATTGATTGGAGAGAAAGAAAAAGGCAACATTTTATGACTCTACAATCTGACATGGAGACCATGATAATGGACAAAAACATTGTGCAGCATTGGAGAGTGGAGCACAAGTCTTTCTTTGTCTTTATGAAGTGATTTTTGTTCTTTAACCTCACTGCCATTGAAAAGTGCAACTAATGTACCAGTTATTCATAGTCAGGTCCAGACATCTGAAATCAATAAAGAAATTAGTTTAGCCTCCCACTTATTCTAATGCGAATCTGTCATTTTAAAGCAAGTGAAGTGAAGCCTATTGAAGTAGTAATTTACAGGTTTTACTCCTAATCAAATGGTCGACTGCTTAACATGTTATTATACGTTGTGTTTATATTGCTGATTGGAGGACATTACATTTTGAATTTATCACAGTCTTTTGCTTCCTTTAGCCTCTGTATATCTATCTATAGATAGATAGATAGATAGATAGTGTGTGTGTGTGTGTGTGTGTGTGTGTGTGTGTGTGTGTGTGTGTGTGTGTGTGTGTGTGTGTGTTGTGTGTGTGTGTGTGTGTGTGTGTGTGTGTGTGTGTTCTGTCCACTTAGTCTCAGTATCTTTCTCTCCTTATCTGGACCGGGAAAGAAGGGACAGAGTCATTTATAGGCTGGTGGTTTAAAAAGGGAGAAGTAAAAGAGAGGATAGAGGGGAAGGTGTTTAGTCAGAAGAGGAAAAGGGCAGCATGTGTGCACAACAACAAAAATGCACTGAAAGATAAAAAAAAACACTCTTGTTCCTATTTTATGATGGAGTATGATAAGTGAAAGGGTAATGCATTTTGTGAAAAGACCAAGACTTAAAAAAGCTTAATTTCTGTCCCAAAACTAGCAAAAACAAACAACAACAACAACAAAAACCCAACCAAACATCCAAAGACCAGCACAATTACATAGCCACATGTAGTTTATTTTTAGTCTGTCCTACTTACACAGTCCTGCTACCTTAAATAGACTAAAAGATAGCTGAAAATAGCTTTAAAAAGGTACTTTTTTCTCCTGTTTGCTTAACTTTTGCTAAATCTTACAGTGGCCAGACATGGCAGGAAAGAGAATTAAGATATATTCCTTTGCCTTTCTGCTTTACAAAAAAATAAATAAATAAGAGAACTGAGGAGTATACCAGTTTGAAAAGTGAGGGGAAGTGAGAAATAATCTGTAATCATGTGAAATTACAGAGACGGAATGAAAAATATAGACATATGCAACAGAGGGGCAGAAGCAGTAGGAGAAGGAAGGATGATAAGAGAGGACAGCACCCTTTTTTCTATTTAAAAGATGCAAGTATGCAAACGGTGGAGAGCACAACAAATATAAAGAAAGAGGGAGAGGAGGAGAAAAGGGGGGAAAGGGATCAAAGCATGCAAGTGTGCAGAGGAGATGGAGCGAGAGAGAAAGAGATAGAGAGAGAGAGTTATGGGAGCAGGCAGTGAGGCAAAGCAGCGCAGGAGAGGGAGGGAAGTGTGAGAGAGAGTGTGTGTGAGTGAGAGGGCGGGGGTGAGCAAACACGCTCTGCACGTGATTCAATCTGTTCACATGGCCTTGTATTACGCTGGTATAAATACTTAATGTGAGGCGCAGCATGCAAAAAAGAAAAGGAAAAAAGGCCTTTTATATAGAGTGATTTTGAAAATGTGGGCAGGAGGCCTGAAATCCAAAATCAGCAGAAAATGCATAAAAGAGGCAGAGGATGCACGACATCACAGCAAACTCCCTAAAGTAGTGTAATGCACCAGTAACACATCAGAGCACGTTCAGCTCTGTTGTCATTTGTCGGAAACGAGCTGAAGCTGTCATCTGCTCTCTGAGTCCCTGTGTTATATAAGGATAGTTAGGCCTGCACTTCTCTGCTTTCCTCTCCTATAGAGACATGAATCAAACCCAGGATGTGTCCTAAATAGAACCTGCACACACAGATCCCAGTGTGTGTATGCGTGTGTGTGTGTGTAGACCAGCTGCAGCCCTATAGTCGGGGACTATATCCACAGAGTGTCAACCTGATTAGGTCTCTGTGCACTCGCTTGTCTGCAGAAGGGTTTTTATGGATGAGGTGATACAGTAAGTTGGGATTCCTGGATGGTGGCAAAAACAAAGGAATGTAAAAAATCTGTTTTTGCTCAGCCAATCGCATCGTGTTATGTGAGAACAATGTGTCACAGAATCAGATATTACTGGTCCATCATTTTTCATCTGGTAGTAAGTAAAGCACAGACAGATTAGGTAACATATGGGGTGTGTTTGAGCACTGCTATCGCATGCTATAGATGTTTTATGGCGTCATTATTATGTAGAAGATCTACAGTATGCTGAACTAGGACACAAGATTATGTGTTTTCATCCAAGAGGCTAGATTTAACTTTGCTTAGGCTCTCTGTCGAATGTAATCTAAATATATCCGCTGCACTCAGATATATATTTCATTCAGGCATGCACTGTGATGCAGTGATTAATGCTATCACCTAAAAGCAAGAAGGTTCTGGCTTTTGAACCCGCTGGTCATCTGGGACCTTTTGCTTCCTCCCACTGTCCACAGACATGGCATTTCAAAAACTTGTCACACACACAATATCCTTACATTAACCAGCTGAAGCCCTGAGTAGAAAATCTAGTGAAGTCAATACTGCACATCTGCCCAGGACATGATCTGGACGTGCTTATGATTTGATTTGGTTGGGTAAGATAAGAAGCACCGACTCTGTGAGAAACGGTGGGGCTGCTCATAGTACCAGTAGGCTATACTACGCATCATCAAACACACGCCTACATAGAAAGGCAAGCCCCTTAACGTACACGCACACATGCACGAGCCCCGCACACACTCACACACATTCGGCATACTCCCTTCGCCCATGCGGAAACAAGCGAGGCAATGAAGACGCTTCGAGCACCCAGCTGCATCCCGTCTCCAACGTAAAACACCAAGACGTGACACTGGCACGCCTCGTAAATGAAACCACGCAGCCTCTGAATTACACAATAATTAGGAGGGAAGAGCGAATAAACATGCCTCGTGCAATACACTACGCCAAAGCACAACCCGAGCCAAGAACGAGGAAATACTATTAGGGCAGCACATGACACCGCGGAATAAAATTATCTCATTCTTGGTGACAAGCGGTCACACAGACCAGAGGGGCACGGCCGTCGTAAGGTGGTATAACACGCAATGTCAAACCTATTTGTGGAAATCAGTCTACCTTACAAAAAGAGCCATTCAGTGCAGCTCGTAGTGTTCAGCACCGCGGACAGCTCAGTGATTCTTTTATTTATTTTATTATTTTATTTCACCCCTTACACTCTGAGCATTTCCTCTTTAAAATCCCAAATCCACAAGAGTGGTGAAACACTTTTTAACACCCACGTAATCCCATCCCTGTAAAAAAAAACAAAAAACAATCGCAATCAAGACGGCATCTGCTCTGCTGCTGTCCATCAGCTGTTTCCGTGTTACGGCGCAAATTCGGAGATGCGCTGCTACCCTGAGCACTTCACCCAGTGCTGCTGCTCCTGCTGCTCCTACCTTGTCATTCCCATCCCGGGGCCTCCCATTCCCATTCCTCCACCGGCAGCTGCTCCGTTGACCGGCTTCATGTGCTGTCCTGGTCCCTGCGAGGGTCCTCCAGGCATCATCGACCCCATCATCCCAGCGGATCCCGGCTCCCCGGGCTGCCCGCCGCCCTCCATGCTCGCTTCGTTCCCCATCTCGGTCTCGACTCAGGAGACGGGAGGGGTGTGGAGAAAGGTATTAGGTCAAATCGGCGGTGTCGCTTTTTTGTATCGCTACGTTTTGTGTTTTACTTATGCAGTCAAAACAAAAAGAACTAAGAAGGAGGGAGAAGAAGTGAGAGAAAACTGAGCGGAGCGAACTCAGCGCTGTTCCTCCGTCACCGCCATCATCGTCCTCATCCTCGTCAGTTTCAGCACCAGCAGGCTGCCTCCTCCTGACGTGATGACGGGAGCGTGCCGCACGGCCACGGCGGCTGTGAGAGAGAGAAAATGAAAGCGCGAGCGGCGAGAGAAAGCGAGATTAGATTTGATTTGATTAGATCAAAGTTAAATGAGTCCCGTGGGGAGGAAACAGGGACGCACGGGCGAGATTAGGAAACAAGGAGCACCGGGGAGAGGAATTAAAAGGGGAGTACCTTTTCACCTCCTGTTGGTGAGCATAAGAAAAACAAGCACAGATATGAAGAGATTTCAATTACATTTTCCAAGCTCATCTAGGTCTAAATAAACACCGCTTGAATGAGCTTTATTAATTGTAATGCAGAATTTTTCACATTAATTAAAGAAAAAGATGGTAACATCGTGTAGTTTAAAGTTAATCTCCCCTAACCTGTGGACTTAATCAGCCTGTAGACAGAAAAATACCCTAATCCATCACATTTATTAACAAATGTGAATATTTACACTGCAGTGTCGTGCAAGCATGCAAATAACAGCGACTTAAATGTGGAAATGAGGATCACTCTGCCATGTATAGATACGCTATGCAAGAGGAGCCTGGTTACCTCTGTGTGTGACCAAAAACTACGTAAAATGCCTGGTTTATTACGTAGAATTTATTATGTCACGTGAGGTGCGAAGACACAAACGCGAGGTCGCACTTTCTCGCTGTGGACGCTGATGCTGATGCTGAGGGGAGGGGCAGTGGAGAGTGCAGTAAGACATGGGAGCGCGCGCTCACGTGACACTTTTTCCCACTCTGAGAAGGGCACGAGGAGGTACGCGAACGCGCAGAGGCACCAGGAGCCACTGCACTGGAGTATCACGTGTCCGAAAAGGAAAAAAAAATACTCCAGAGTGTTGCACACCCGCCGGGCACGCGCTGTTTATTGACACCCAAACAATTCTGGGCATGAGGTTAATGCGCTGGAAAATTTGCCCGTTATGACGTTGGCTTGTTGGACTTTGGCTACATTAGAACAGGCTAGTAGAAGCTCTGTTAGCTGTAACTGGTAACAGTAGCCTAAACCAGAGATTTACAGTACTGCGCAAATGTCTTGAGCCACAGCCTCACCTCTTTTTATTTGCTAGGAAAATGTGCAAACGTACATTAAAATACAGTATATGAGGCAACAACAGAGTTTGTTCAGTTGTAATGACTTTAAAAAGGACAGGCTTTAAATGTTTAGCTTTCATGTCCTCTTCTATTCCTCAACACAGCTTGAACTCTCTTAGGCAGCTTTCTTGTAATTTCTTTAAGTATCTTCAGGAATAGTTCTCCAGGCTTCTTGAAGGACATTGAAAGCTCTCATTTGGATGTTGGCTGCCTTTTGTTCTGTTCTCTATCAGTATAATCCCACACTGCTTCAATAATGTGCAGGTCCAGGCTCTGGGGAGGCCGATCCATGACTGACAGTGTGCTCTTGTGTGTTTTTCAGGTATTCTTTTACTGCATTGGCAGTATGTTTGGGATCATTGTTGAGCTGAAAAATGAAACTGCAGCCAATCAGACACTTTCCAGAAGGCATTTCATGGTGGATCAAACTCTGATGGTACTTTTCTGTGTTTTTAATACAAGCAATTTTGAGACGATCTCCAACACCACTGACTAAAATGCATCATTAAACCATGACAGCCATGACACATGGCTTTAGATGCTCCCTGTTCACTGACACTCTCTCCTTAAGTCCTTGCTACGTACTTATTTGGATTCATCACTCCATCAACCCTGTCGCTGCTGATTTTCAGTCTTGAGTAATTTAGCTACCTTGGCATGCCTCTTTTCCCTGTTTCCCTTCACTAACATATATACATACATAAAACTACTATTTTATACATTTTAAAATTAATATTTCATAAAATATCAATTTTATCAAGCATTAAATATCAAACATAAAATTGATCTGTTATGTGTAGACACAAAACTGGTTCATCACTTCAGGTAGGTGCTGAATAATTCATAGGTCAGTGTTTAGTGAATTAACAAACAAAAACCAAAAACCTCTGAAAATGATCAAGTACATTGACTGGACTAAAAATTAGTTAAAAAGCAACCCATGTTCAAAAAAAACTGTGGCTTCTTAGGATAAAAATAAATAGAAATTAGGGGTGACTCAAGACTTTTGCACAATGTTGCACATGATTTATTGCCGCTTGTGGTGTTTAATCCAGGTGAATATCAGCCCCTCTTTTTTTAAAAATAATCAAACCCTTTGAAGAAGAAATAATCCTGAGTTTATCTATGATTGTTGCCTCCTCTGGATGTATTTTTATGTTGGCAAGCTCATCAGAATGCACCAAGCTGTTGCTCTAATGATCATGCCATCACTTTGATAGATTTCTTCAGTTTTTTCTGCATTTTGGGTCAAAGGTTTTCTAAATGGAAATTAACTGCAGACCTCTACACACTCTACTGTCGAGGGAATAGCAAACACACAGCCCACAATACTCTACAAAACAGCTTTTGGGTTATTTGTCCATGCACATTTGAGTCCCTGAAAAAAATAAATGGCCGTAATTCCTTAATGTTCAAAGCAATATCGTTGTTCAGCCTCTCTAATTAAAGCTGAGTGTCTGGACTTGATTGTTTCTTTACAGGTGATTTTTTTTATCCATCTCAAATTCTCCAAATTCAAATGTCACTAAGTGATGTCACTCACTTAGTGTCCAAAAAACAAGGACATAGCATAACAAACAAAAACATATTTAAGAGACTGAGGGGGAAAAAAGAGGTACTAAATCCATAAAACAATAACAACAAAGCCTTTAAGATAAGAGCGTCTCACACCCAAAGCTACTGGGAAAAGGACCACTTTCTGTTCTAGTGCCAAGTATCTCCCTCTGAGGCCAGACTTTATAGAGATGAATAAACCCTGCCAGCAAACTTCAGCGCTACACACTGCACAGTATATCTTCCAGCACAAAGGAAAGAGACAAAGTAGTGCTGGTGCTGAAAAGATAAAGAAAAAACAATTATCCTCTGAGCTTATTTTAGCATTCACATTCCACCATTAATGCTATTGCCTATTGATATTTTTCTCTGCTTCACACTTTCTTGTTTTGTCAAAACGATTCACATGGCAAAGAAAGCTTTGTTGCATTTCAGTCATGTGATGTTATTTTAATAGAAAGATTTATAATGGTTCACAGAGCTCCATCGGGAGAAGTAAGACATCTTTGTGTCAAGGCATTAAAAAACAGGAAAGTGCAAGCTGATAGGTAAAGGCTCTTAAGCTCAGGCAATCCCAGAAGACCCTTTTCTCAAAACTTTACTCTTGAATGAACAATCAGTAACACATTAGTCATTGTTATTTCACTCAAAGCAGTCTTCCGCTTGAATACAGAGACAGTGACATGTGAACTTTAACCTTCCTAGCCTTGAATGTCATGGTCTGCAAGTACAACCTGAATAAACTATTTGCATTTTCATTTGCTCTCACAAAACAAAAAAAAACAGTTGCCCATCCCGGACTAACTGGCAGAAACCTTTAAACTTACTGTGATCTAAGAGTTTCTTTTTACTTGAATATTAGACCAAAGATTAAAGCATGTCACTGAAATCAGCAGAACAACAAAGAAACAACAAGGACATCCAAGACTTGCTGTGCAAAGCATTAATGGTCCTGTAGCAAAGAACAAAAATCTTCTGCATGGCTGCAGGCACCCAACACATGAACTAACCTTTAATATTACTTTTTATTTCATGGATTTGTTGCAGTTACAGGATTCTTCCTGTAAAGTTTGATACTCGAGTGCAATGATTTAAAAGAAAGTAGAACGAGATCTGTGATTGACTGTAAACTTGATCTGTCTTTGACTTGTTGACTAGTCTCAGTTTAAATTTAGGTTTTTTCTGTCATGCAGTTTTACTGTGTTTGTGGATGAGGAGTTAATCTAACACAGAGTCAGCATTTTATTAAGTTTGAATATTTGTACCTCATTAAGCTACTGCTTTTTTAGGATACTTTGGTGCTAACATTACCCTATGTGGACTGGTATGTGCTACCCTTAAAATTGCTAATGCTCACTTCAGTGCGGTAGAAGTGCGTGAACAAAAACACCCTGTGCTACTACAGCAGGAAGCGTCTTTGGCTCAAAATGGCAAAACAAGTTTGACCCACTGGCTGAAACACCAAGCTTTAAATCAGCTCCTGAGAAAACCAGGAGACGTGTCACACATCGCTGGACCTGTTTTTATTTAATCTATGGGAACAAGCAAGGTGAGTGCAGAAAAACATCCATACTCTCGATTTTATAGATTTTGAACAAATGAGAAATGATAATGAAAAGAGATCAAATCTATATTGTGTTTAAGTTAGTATTGCTTTTAATTATGAGTCAAGACTATTGAACCATTAGGAACTGATTTATATACTTTGTTCATGGCTTTGAGCAGATAGGAAGTCAAAAACCCCACGGTTATTTGACTTTCCTTAAGTTATTTGAATATTTTCAGTAGACGGACTACAGCAGCAGGAGACCACACTGGGTGACATTCCTGTCAGCTAAGGACGGGAAACTGAGGCTACAATTCACTGTAGGTTCCAGAAAATAGGACAATAGAAGATTGGAAAGTGTTAATTTGTGCTGCAACATGCAGATGGTTGGGTGAGAATATGTAGTAAATGAAATGAAAACATGGATCCATCCATCCTTATATCAGCAGTATTGTTGCTGACCGTTTTCATCTCTTTATCACCACAGTGAACCAATCTTCTGACGGCTGCTTCTCCCAGGATAAAACACTGTGTCACAAAGCTCAAATCATCTCAAACGTCTTTATTGAACATGACAGAGAGTTTAGTGAACTCAAGTGGCCTCCACAGTCACCAGATCTCACTCCAGTAGAGCACCTTTGGGATGTGAGAAAGTGAGAAAGTCACATCATGGACGTGTCAGCCAACAAATCTGCAGCAACTGTGTGATTCTGTCATTTTAATATTGACAAAAACCTTTGAGGAATGTTTCCAGCACGTTGTTGGGCTTGTTGCGCCAGGAAGAATTAAGGGCAGTTCTGAAGTTTAAAGGGGGGTGTAAGCTAGCACTGAAAAGGTGTAACTAACAAAAGAAATGAATTGACACAGTTAAAGAGAGCTTTCCTTTGGCGTGTCAGAATGTGTGCTGGATAAAGACGTCTATCAGACCTGCGATGTCAATAATGAAGGAAATGAAGACCATAGTGCTCTAATTACATGTCTGTTAGTGAAACACTGTATTTGGTGTCTTGGTTGTCTGCGAGTGGCCACTGACTAATAACCTCCAACAGCTTTTTGGTCCACAGGCTTTAAAACAGGCAAACGTCTGCTGAAAGGAGGCTGACCACAGGCAACATAAAAACAGGCTGGGAGGATTTAAACATTTGTCATTTCTACAGCTCTACAATAGTGTAATGGCAGAAGTCCAAGCAGTCTCTTTTTAATCTGCCATCATGAACCTTCTGATGAATTGTTGAATCCAAAATGCACTTTCTCAGCCAGCGTTTCCGGCTCCAGCAGAGCACCATTGCTTCTGAGGCAATCTGCAGCGCTGAAATCGATCCCTTTGACAGACTGACGCATTGACGCTACTGTTGAAGTAAATACTTAAGGAGATTAAAATGAGCAATGTGCCAGCACTTCACTCCACTCTGCGCAACAGACCGAGAAAGGGAACCCCTATTGGTCAAATGTGAACAGTTGATTGAATGACTGATGGGAAGAGAAGACCCCAATCAGCACTTTCAGAGCCCAAGTCCAGAGGACACAACCCAGGAGGCTTCTCATATCATTTATCTCTTTCCTGGGAGTCCGCCCTTCCTCTGACTGTACCTTTACCCTTAAAACAAAAAGCACCATTTATTCTTCTGCTGTACTTATTAAAGGACTATACCACCTTTTCTGGCCAAAGGTTTTCTGAGGAAATGACTCATAAGAATCAATTTAGCTTTTTTGGGTAAAATATCACTTTAATAATGCTGCTGCAAGTGTGTTTTAAATACTGTGGACTGGATGAATGGACTTCACTGAGGGGTGTAACATTCGAGGGCAACAGCGCAAGCCACAAGTACGCGGAGTCTAAAAACAACAGCCATGCATCAGCTTTATTTTACATTTTTATTTTATCTTCTCTTTTTTTGGACCCTTTAAACATCAGAGATGGTTGGGCCTCAGTAGATTGAGTTGCTGCCATCCGATTGGCTGATTAGCTATTTGCAATAACAAGCAGTTGAACAGGGGTACCTAAAAAAGTTGCCAGTGAGTGCACATTGCATTTCTTTCAAAAATAACACAAGTCCTAAGTTATACAAAGCTTTGTGTGGCAGTGTAAAACTTTCCATACATTCTGTAGAAGTGGGGTTTATAAGAAGAAATTTATTCTACTCCTAGAAAGTTGTAAAAAATAAAGTCATGATTAAATATCGCATTCATAAATTGGAGGCACCCTTTATGGGATTACATCCCCCACATTTCTTTCCATTTGGTATTCGGAGAATTGATAAAATGAGATTTTCACCAGCATTCTGTGGTAGTTTACCTTTCCCATAACACATCCCGTGTTTCAAAATGAAACTATAAAAGGGAAACTCCGGGCTTTGGTTTGTTTGTACCTCAGAATGCCTTGCAGCAATACGCAATGAGTTCAAGGAAACAACAGAAAACGCTTCTGGTTGTTTTTCTTTACTCTTTCCCCCATGAAAAGACAATTTGATTAAAGCTTTTTTTTTATGACTATTATTTCACAACCATTTAAACTCTTCAAAGTCACATGTGATTTTTCATGAGATGGTAATTTACTACTATATTATATATATTATTATAACACACGACAGGAATGATATGGAGACGTTGTTCTTGCGTCTCGTTTCCCTTTCATTAGTAATTCTCTTTCTTCTCCCTTTTTTTGCCCTGCGGAAGTCATGATAGAAGGAATGAAGCAGTCCTTTCAACTTATCTGAGTGTAAAGTTGAACATGAAATTAATTATTAACTTAGAGCTAAAGAATTTAGCTTATACTTCTGATCCCTTTAGAATTTATAGCCTTACCAATCATCAGCTCTTGCCTTTATATTTCTCAGCTATCTCACAAAAAGGCTGAACTACCTTTTTCATCCTCTGAACACAGAGTTAATTACCGTAATGTGCGTGACGGGAAAGATTCAGTCCTCGTCAGCAATCTGTTTGGGTGGTGTCCCAGCACATCCTGCAGGACAGCAGAAAGAGCTAACTCTGTGCTGATAGCAGAGACACAAAGGTTAGAGCAAGTGCGAGTAACCAAAGGGAACGCGGAGCACAAGCACAAAAACTTGAATAGCTGACGAATCTTAATTACGTCCATTTACTAGCGCATGCCAACAAACGCGCTAATATTTCAGCCTTTAGAGCATGAAAGAAAATGCAGTAATCTGTCAGATGATTGGTTTAAAAGACAGATAATAATACACTTTGTAATCTCAGATAACATGTTACAATTACAAATCTTAAAAAAGAGTAGTGTAGTGTGATTACAAATGAGGCATTTTTATCTATCATTTTGTTTCATGCTCTGACTGCGATCACAAGGCTGAAACGTTACCGTGTTGGTGGCATGGACTATTCAAGTTTTGTGATTGTACTGTCTTTGGGTACTTAGTATTAGAGTTATATGACTTCGGTTTAGCACAGGGGTGGGCAACTCCAGGCCTCGAGGGCCAGTTTCCCTGCAGGTTTTAGATGTGTCCCTGAACCAACACAGGTGATTTAAATGGCTAAATTAGCTCCTCAACATGTCCTGAAGTTCTCCAGAGGCCTGGTAATGAACTAATCATGTGATTCAGGTGTGTTGACCCAAGGTGAGATCTAAAACCTGCAGGACACCGGCCCTCGTGGACTGAGATTGCCCACCCCTGGTTTAGCACCATGTATTGGGAAGGCAAATCCTCTTCAGAGGCTGATTTAGAAATTGTGCTTTTATTTTAACCAGAAAATTAATAATTGGTTAGGAACTAATGTATGTGTCATAGGCCGGTCTCTTTCACAAAAGAGCCTGCTTAGTACATTTAGGAGGCTGACTATTTGGCAGAAAACGGGAGCAGGATTGGTCCTTTTAAGCAGAGAGTGACGAGCTGATAGATGGCAGGTGAGCTAGTTGAAGAGCAGGAACTCTGGAATAGGACCTCCCAGGATGCATGCCTGCTGAGCCATCCTGGGAGATCCTATTCCAGAGTTTTTGAAAACACCAAACTAACCAGTGCAATGTAAACACAGTTAACCACTGGTGTTTTTCCAAAAAGTGATCACTTACCATGTCTACTATCTCTAGACTTTTCCTTTTTTTACTTTGCCAAAAACCGATTCCAGCTTCTAACTTGTAACAGGATTGTTGTTTCTGGCTCTAAATGACTTGAGATCCTTCATGGGAGATATGTTTGACATACTTCTGACAGATTATAGGCCAACTAGTCTGTTATAACTGTTTGAATTCCTGCAATCATTTTTGGCATAAACCCACCCGCAAATCAGAAGTGCCATTGCTTTATATGGGTTATCAAGTCTATCATAATGTTTTAAGGTACCTCAATGTATCTAAGCAAAATCCAAAGCAGAAGGGCCTACCTGCCTTGTTGCTCTCTGTACAGATTATATAAGGACAGGATGCTTTACAGACAACAGATGGAACAGCTTCTCATTTTATGTACACGCACTGTGATAAACTTAAGCCTGCAGTAAATGAAAAATGGCTGTTACGGGACTTGTATTGGATTCACCATAAGGCCTCTCAACAAGACTCTGTTTTTACATAAAGCAGCATATGGCAGGGCTGATAAATGAGCAGCCACAGTTACACGTGATGCCCCACCCCAACACACACACACCCTGCAGAACACAAACAGGAGAGAAGAAAGGGAGGCGCAGGCATACATCATACATGTTGAGATAACATATACACAACACACACAATTCACTTTTCATTTTGTTTGCCTCAGACGCTCTGAGTTATTATGGTAGAACAAGCACAGCTGCACCCGCAAACGTTAATGAGTGCCCCAGTGGGCCATCGGGCTGAGCCAGCACGCACAGAACCAGGACCGTGAAACCGAACACCTGCACGGCATGCAGCCTTTGTTTGTAATGTCCTACTGTGCAGCCATGCAATTACCTTACAGCTGACTTCAAAACTGAAATATGACTGTAATACATTCTTGAAGCAAACATTGGACATGAGTTATACTTTTCTTTAAATTGGGGTAAGGAAGTAAAACTAAAATATACAGCATTATTCAGTGAGTGGCCCACGACTACTTCTCACCTCACCGACCTGTGGTGGTTAGTCTCTGAGTTCAGGGCCCAGTATGTTTGACATATAGATTTACTCACAAAGAATCAAACATGCAATTTGTTATGATATTAAAAATATGCTGGTTTGTGTTTCATGGTTCTTTATTCTTGCAATGTACATAAAAATAGTTTCAAAGTAGTGAACTGTAGGAGCTTTCTAAGAGGGAAAAAAAAGATCTCTGGACCATTGCACTTTAGGCAGTATTTGTTTCTCATGAGTTGCATTTTGGAGCCGTGATGTCAATTGTCAGAACACTGTATAATCGGGAAGATTTTCCTTGCGCTCCAAGTATGAGCCTGCTTGTCATGTTTCTAGTGTGAACACACTACATATAGTGTTTAGAGGCTGAGTATTAATACCTGGTGAGTGGCTCCATCTAGCGTGTTAATGAGGGAAACACAAGGTTAAAATTCCAAACGTCTGTGCCTGAACTTTCCGTCTTTCTCCGATTTATAGATGTTTTCTACAGACTCTATTTTGACTTGTCACGGTGAAGGAATCACCATTAAAATTTATAGTACGGGTTCATTTCTATGAGTGCTCCAGTGAGAAATGAAACATGCAGAAAATCTCCCCTACCTCACACTGCCTGATTGATTCACATAACATTCTCCCTCTCCGTGGTTTTCAAACAGTTTGGGCTATCTGAATGTGTGTGGTCTCCTCACCAAACAAATACCCTCTAAGCATCACTGTTCGCTGTCCCTCTCTGAGCCTCGTTCTGCCGGAGGTTTCTTCCCGTTAACGTCACCAGGTACTTGCTCAAAGGGAGTTGTTTAATTGTAGGGCTTTTCTCTGTTTTTTGTAGGGTCCTTACCTTGCAATATAAAGTGCCTTGAGGCAACTGCTGCTGTGATTTTGCTATATAAGTAAAACCGAACTGAACTGAACCACAAAATACAATCTCTTCCCGTCTTTACACTTCATGAGCAATCTGCACTAAATATATTGCTTGTACAAAATAAAATAAAATTCTCATTTCACTCAGTTGAACAGAAAAAATATCAATGTTCTTTCAAATAAATTAAGAAAAGAAAAAGTGAACATAATGTAGGAAATTGGTGCAAATAGCTACCTTTGAATTTCAAATGTGATTCAATATGAAATAGTCAAAGCCTACAGGTTCAGCTGAAGAAAGAAAGAAAGAAAGAAAGAAAGAAAGAAAGAAAGAAAGAAAGAAAGACTCGTATAAACCTGACCCCCCCAAGTCTTAGAAAATGGATGGACACAGTGTAGTAAATTGTTTGCAATTTTTTCTCTACTAAGATCTAGAGGAGATGCCTTTTCACAAAATATGGAGCAATGGATCGCCTGTATGCTTGTATACGTCCTTTAACTTGTATGGCTACAGTCATTTGGGTCAGTACAGCCACTGGATACCTGAAACATTGGAGCCCGTCCCATTTGTCATAGGCAAAAAGTGCAGTACACCCTGGACAGGTTTCCTGTCTATTGCAGAGGTAACATGTAGAGACTAATAACTATAACTACTGATAACACAGCTAGGTCTAGGCCACCATCAGTTGCTGCTTGATTGTGGGTCTCTTTGCACTTAGTTTTGCCTTCAGTTATTAAAAACCATGCTCTGTTGGGTTGAGATCAGGTGACAGACATCCCATGTCTTTGCATTGAGAAAGTCTTGGGTTGCTTTCACAGTAAGCTATGGGTCACGGTCCGTTTACTGTCCGATCAGTTCAGCAGCATTTGGCTGAATCTGAGCAGAAACTATAGCCCTGTACACTCCACAATTTACCCTGTAACTTTTATCAGCAGTCACATCATCAGTAAACACCAGTGACCCACTAACTGGCAGGCATACATGCCCCTCCCACAACATTGGCTCCACTAGTTTGACAGATGATGTGGTATGCTTCAGATCACGCGCTGCTTCTCTACTCCATACTTTTCTCTTCCCTTCAGTCTTGTACACGTTAATCTTGTTTTGATATGTCCAAAGAAAACATTTTCCAGAACTCTGAAGGCTCTTTTAGATGTTTAGATGTTGCTTTGTTGTAAAGCTTCTTTAATTCCACTCATGAAGGCGTCCAGATTGTCAAGCTTGACAATGATACACCTGCCTCCTTCTTGATTTGGTTAATGTCTTGAAGTTTCTTTTCTTAACCACGGAAATAATTTCCAATCATCCACTTTAGTTGTTTGCTGTGGCCTTTCCGGCCTTTTGGCGTTACTGAGTTTAAGATTGCAGCAGATTGTAGATTTGGCCACTCCTGATGTTTGCTATCTCTCAGATGGGTTCATTTTGTATATTTCAGTCTAATGACAGTCTTCTTCATGTTCATCTCTTTGGGGCTCATATTGGGAGTTTCAGTGAAAAGCTGCCAAACGAAAATTCAACATTTTGGAATCAACTCTTTTATCTGCTTGATTTGCCATGGAATATTGATAGAGTGCAGGTCTCAACTAACAATCAAACCGCCAAACAGATAACCCAATACTTCATATACTTCATTAAACCACTTTAATTTAAGCTGAAAGTCTGAACTTCAATCACATGTTGACTGTTTGATTTCAAATTCACTCTGGTGGTGAACGTTGCAAAACTTGTGCCATTGTCCAAAGACTTATGGGCCTAACTGTAAAATTTTTAGAAGAGTAAACAAGGCTTCAACAAAGTGAAACCAGACTTTTCACCGTATATTAAGGAAATAGAAAATAATTTCTGTATTATAAAGCTTCAAAATATATCACTGTCTATAATAACAATAGGACAGTTTGTAAGGAGGGTCTCTTAGCGTATTTTTGTACTTCTTTGATCTTATGAAATTTGTTATTTATATATGGTAAAACACAGTCTTCATAACTTTAGTAATAATAAATGTATATTATTAATAACATTTTTAGTTTAGAGTTCCAGAAAGTCCTTTATAGCTATAGTTAATATTAGGATTTCTTGCCTCTGGTTTTTAGGACAGGATACAGCTGTTAGTCAATTTAAACACATTTTAAATTAAAAAGGTGTTGATGGGCTGGTGTTTTTAATGTTGAGAATTTTTAAATATGATATGTGTATTAAATATAATTTATTTATTTTATTTGTTTTTGGTGTGCAGTATCTAACCATTTCTTTACAGATCATCACACCCTTGTGTGTCAGACCTTTGCTTAAATTCCATAATCTGGTGTTATGCGGACCATCTACCAAAAGAGGGAGCCATATCAATATGAAAAAGAGCCATGTTTTTCCATCAGTCCAGGAATGTGTGAAGCAGACCACCTGCTGATCAGTTTCATAACGGAGAATATTAACCCCGTTTAATGTATAACATGTTTAGAAGGATTAGGGAGAAGCTGGAGAGGCAGACTGTTCACATGCATGGTCGAGTTGACATTACAGTCAGCTGTTCTCTTTCAAATGAGACACCTGACACATTTTTGAGTTTCAGTTTTGGTTTTGCAGAGATGATGATACATATTGTCAACACGAATCAGAGTCTTTTAGTCCAAAATAAACAAAATCATCTGATCGTGAAGTCACTGATCTATGCTCAGCCAGCTTACATATTGTATTTAAATTGTTAAATATTAAAAACACACATACAAAAACTTAAAATCTACAGAAATAGATACTGTAAAGCAAAAAAAAAACTTGCTCTTTTTTTGAAATCTGTATTCTGGTCAACAGCTGGAGAAAGATGTCAGGGTACAGGTCTGCTTCAGAGAAGAGTCCCGACTTACTAGATGATACTGATGTGCTGGCTTGAAATCATCTGCTCCACTTTAATCATGAGCTCTTCTTATGAAGCAGCCAAACCAAGGCTGACCTTTGGGTTTTAGAATGGAAATGTCGTTCTTTCTAAAAATCCTCCTGATTTAACCGAACTAAAAAACAAAACAACAGAAAAAATCCACATGCTGTTAACTTGTTATAGCTTGTTATAACTGGTTTAGCAGTCAGTAAATAAGGTGAAACCAGAATGCAAAATATTATGAAAGAACCTTTTCCTGTTTATGGTGCATGCAATTTTTTTATTTTTAAAATGCTGAAAACAGTTAAGTAGCACAATGGGAAAGAGACCAGCGGCTTTGTGCATACCGCAAAATTCAAACTCTGTTAGATATGCAGTTATTCAGCTGGAGAGTTTATTTAGGACATAACTCCACGTAAGTGGGCCAGACTTGTGCTGGCATGGCTGCGTGAGCTTGGCAACATTAGGCTTGGTGCACTGATGAACCTACTGTGGCATATCCTTTCTATTAAAAACATTCTCAAAAACAATATTTAGGGCATTAAAATTAATGTTTAGAAGTTAAAATATTGGTCCAATATTCAGGTTTCATGTGTTGTATATGGAATACCTTTATTCAGTAATCACACTACACAGTTGTGATACTATCATGAGAGTACATTCTGTCCAGATCTAAAAAATCAAAAATCAAAAACAAAAAACAAAACAAAACACAATGCAAAGAGCTGCACATTCTTTAAGCTATACAGGCACCTTTAAGTAGTAGCATCAAACAGTATTTTATATGATTGGCCAACTTTTACAGACTTTTTGTTGTCACTGTCCCAGCTAGAAGCATTTTCGCTGGTATCCAATTCAAAATGAGCATTAAAAATATAGCAGACAAATACAATTTCGGTTTATATATATATATATATATATATATATATATATATATATATATATATATATATATATATATATATATATATATATATATGAGACACTTAGAACTTCAGAGGCCAGCCAGACTGATTGGAAACACTTGCATGCATGGGCGCTTATTCGGAAATCATCGGACATCTGAACAGGAAATTGCATTATGTTAATACCAGTTTATTAAATTAATTTCTTGATCTTGGCCATCTTAGGTAAGCTATAAGCAGGTTTTACACATCCAGACGTTTTGCCGATAGATTATTAAATTTTCAAAATTATATTTTGGGGGTTTTTTGTTTGTTTTTTCGCTATATATCAGGCTTTCTTCTTCTTTGTTTTTGCACAAAGTATGTTGTTGTTGTTTTTTTAAACAACTACTAAATTATATTTTTGGATGATGCAACAAAGGCGAACAAAATGAACCGCGTATTACGCATCAAATAACATTTGACAGTTTAACTTTCATGCAGTCCTTTCCTCTGCTAACCAGCACTGGAGCCCACAACACTTTGGATGCTCGGGCACTTCCGGAACTTTCGTAATGGCTTTTTTTTCCCTGTACAGAGCGCGTGCAGGGACCAACAGGACCGACCCTCCTCTTTCAGTAAGAAACCGATGAATGGGTGAAAGCGGCCAAGCCTGCCCTGCCTCTCATTACCACTTCCTAAATAAAAGCTTTTTTTCCCCTTTTTTTTTTACTTGAAGGGACTCATCGCAGAGACGGGGACGGAAGGTGAGAGACACACGCCGGCTTTAATGTCCGCTTTCGAATGTTTTCTTCCTGCTAAAAGCATTTTCCCCTCTCCTGTTGGGCTATTTTGGAGCGTCAATTAGGCTCCAGACAATAGAGGAGCATGCTGCACTTGCACCCCCCACCCCTTCTTCGCTTCCTCCTCCTCCTGTCTGCATTGCTGTTGCAGCCCCCCCTCTTCTGTGTTATGAAACAAGCAAGCACGCTGCTTTCATTTTCGTGTTAATTTTTCTATAGCAGGACTTCGGAAGAAGTAGCCGACACAGAGATGCAGTCAGGGGGACACATTAAATAAGAAGCGGATAGGTGTTACTTAACAGTTAGGCTATGAAGGGAAAGCATAAGGAAAGTGACTTATGTAAAGACTTATGTAAACTGAGGCTTTCTGTTTATTAGGATGCCGATTAGCACCATCAGCAGCTTAAGCGTTAGTATTCCCGGGATCTTTCACAGCCACTTTTTAACTTCTCCACTTGCTTTTCAGTTCGTTTGTCACACTTGTGCACAGCTTCAACCAAATGACATCACTCGAGACAGTTTGTAGGACTTTGCACAGCTCCATCTAGAGACACAAAAGGCTTCCACAAATATACAGCAGTGAGCATCTGTAAGCACTGGAATATACCAGTTGTCTTAACACGGAAGTTAAAAGTGCAGAGGAAAGTGCATCTGCGCAGAAGTATGGCAGTTTATTTAACTGTACCCACACACACCACTGTGCAAAAGTACAGAGGATTTTATATTTTTTGTTTTCAAGGAGCCACACTTTCTAATTATTCCTTGAGGAAATAGTTCTCCAGGCTTTCTGAAGGTCTCTCAAAGTTTTCACTCAATTTTCAGTCCGGTCCTTGTACCGGACCAGAGGGTTGCCATTTAACACCGGGCTATGAAGGATTAAAGCACAACAAAGGATACCTAGATCACTAGAAGAACTTGTGTTGTGTTTATACTTAACGGACAACTTAGCAATTTATTTTATATTTTAAGGTACTTGGTTACCAGCAGCCTGCTACAAAAACTAGTTCCTTCAATTTCTTTGATTCAATCTGTGGAAAATGCCAACAACATGGTTTGACAGACATAAACATAGTATTTTTTTGCAACAAGGTTATCCCCAAAAAGAAAGTAACATAGCATGAGGTACAGCAGGGGTGTCAAACTCAAATACACAGTGGGCCAAAATTCAAAACTGGAACAAAGTCGCGGGCTAACGTTAATATTTATTGAAATATATTTATTCCTCCAGATATAAGAATGAATCTTTTCTTATGGACTCAAACACGTTTTGCTGAAAAACTGAATATGGAACAAGCAAAGCTTAATACTAAACAATATATATATTAGCTGTATAATACCAGTAGGCCAGCTCTAATAGTAATTTGGTATGGCTTTGCGGGCCAAATTTGGCCCGCGGGCCAGAGTTTGACACCTATGAGGTACAGTGTCTCTAAAGAATCTGTGGAAACTACACAAGTGGAGGACAAAAGAAGAAGTGGCCTAAAAAAACTATTTACAGCAGATGAACAGTGCCTGCAAGTCATGAAAAACACTTAAAAAATGCAAGACCTGGCTCATGACCTTAGACATGCATCTGGTCCTCTGTCCATCCAGCGACTGTTCACTGAAGCCTCATCAGAAATGGTCTCAGTGAAACGTTGGCTGTCAAGAAGCCATTCTTAAAGGAAACTGGGAGAAAGGGCTGAGGAATGCCAGATTACTCAAGAACTGAACTAGAAAATAACATCCTCAAGGGCTCTGTCATGGTTTAGGACTGAATTTCAGCCGGTGGTGTTGGAGATCTTGTTAGAATTATGAACACAGAAAAATACCATCAGATTCTGATCTACCGTGAAACACCATATGAAAATTGCCTGATTGTGCCACAGCTTAATTTTTTCAGCATGACCATTATCCCAAATATGCTGCCAATGTAGTAAAAGCATATTGGGACAGAAAAAAACACCAGAGAACACGAATCAGTCATAGACTGGCCTCCCCAGAGCCTGGACCTGAACGTTATTGAAGCAGTGTGGAAACATAGTTGACAGAGAACCGAAAAAAAGGGAGACAACATCCAAAATATGCTGGCTCTGGATAGTGTAGTGGTAAGACTACGCCCCATTCGGAGCGGGAGTCACAAGTTCGATTCCTACCCGGTATCCAGTAAGGGTCCTGGCTAGACCCCCCATTCTTAAAACAAAGCCCTGGAATGGCGCGGCTATGTCTGCAGCTCAAGAATTTCACTACATGTTGTACCCTGTATAATTGTGTATGAGACAAATAAAGGTTGTTTACTTAAAAAGAGCTTTGAATGTCCTTCAAGAAGCCTGGAGAACTATTCCTGCAGACTACTTAAAGAAATGACAAGAAAGCTGCGAGAAGAAAGAGAGTTGAAGCATACCACATTTCTACTTTAAAGCTCATTAGAAGTGCACAAACTCTGGTTTTGCAACCTGAGCTTATGGAAGCCTCTTTACTTTTAAAAAAATTCTATCAAGCTCCTGTATAAATCTTAAACGCTTCACTAACTGGCCGTCAAGTGTTGTGTTTTTTTGGGGGTTTTTTGTGGGGGTTTTTTTTGGGTTTTTTAGTGAAACTTATTGTGCTGCTGGTAGAGATGAATTTGAAGTACCGTTTTGAAGGTTACATTGCGTCTTTTCTTACTTAAGACTGTCTGGAATGATTCAAACTCAAGCTTTGATATGATCAGGTTGGCAAACTCCCAGACTTGTCAAATCTGGCCGTGTATGTGTTTGTCCAGTTTTGGCCTTTGTTTCCTCTCTCGCGCTCTCTTGAACAAAATACTGTTTGCAGGCTTGCATACTTCAAACACAGGTCAAGATTGGTTAATTACATTTTTGCGGGGGTTCTGTTTAGATCCAGATTCTCAGTATAATTTTGAAAGGATGATCTGGGGATGCTCCTGTAGTGCTCTTTTCATCCCTCCAGTCACCCTTACATCACTCGGTCTGTTCCTGCTAATGAGCTCAGCAGGCAGCTCAGTACAGGAACACATCCCTAGAAACAGCACAGGAGTGATGGGAGCAAGGTGGCTACCGCTGGCCTGCTTGACATTTATGTATGGTGATGGGGGTTGAGCACCAGATGAGATTTCATCTGCTTGACGATATAAGGGGAAGAACTGCCCGCACTAGCATGATAGCGCTGGTGGCGAAGTCGAAAATGCACTTTTAGTTCTCACTTATCAAATGTTTCAAAGCAGTTAGGGTGAGATGTGTTCATGTAGTTAAAAAATAAACAATAAAGGATGGAGGATATTTGTCTACTAAATGTACTTTCTGCAGATGAATGTGCCAACAAGGGAATCGGGAAAGAATATCTGTCTTTGAGTTATAGAAGAGGGCATGTGTGTCATGCTCACTGCTTCCCATACTGAGTCCTAAACAGCGGGTGAGTGTTGTAAGTGTCTCTTTGACCTACGCTTCTTGTAAAGACGGGGGACAAAAACCACAATGAGATAGAAAGTGATGGATGCCGGGCAGGGCGCTCTGACCTGGGTCAGATGCTAATTTTCAGAGTTGAGTGAAACATCACAGCAGGGAGTTCGGATTAACTAGAGATTTGGTTTTACTTTATCTCTCCTTGTGGCCAGAAAATGTAAATCAGTGGAGCAGAAATGGAAAGAGAACGAGTGAAAGAACGACGGAGCTGAGGGACTGAGCTCCGGTGCTTCTCATGTTTTAGGAAATTCGTAATACCAACACGAGTGGGGTGGATGAGCCACTGTGTCTCTGACCTACTGTAATAGTTAACCTAACTAAATGTCATTTTAAAATCTTTAATAGAGGAATTGTCAGCAATTTCTCTTTTTTACTGTGACACATCAGGATTGATGGAGGAAGTGTGAAATTTTGCAAAAGGCTCATTTTTCTTCTTGTGGCTAATTGAGTGTAAAGAACAGAGGGGCAGATGCAGAGAGCGACTGCTGTCTAGCTTACAGCAGTGAACATGCTGAGTGTTACTTCTGTCTAAAACTGCATGCGGAAGAGTGGTTTGAAGTCTGTGACTGTTCTCTTTATGTATGAGCGTAAAAACCTCAGCCAGTGAAAAGAAATCTGGAGACAGGGATGTAACTAATGGCAGCAGCAGAGTGGCTTCTCCCGAATGATGTCGCCCATCAGAATAAAAAACCCTCAGCATCAGTGGAGTGTAAGAGTAGTACTAAGTACTCCTTTATACTCAGTTCTTCACACCAGTTGTAATGGTTTTGTGGGCTCTGTGGTGTGACAAGCATATCGATGCAAAAGCGTGGCGAGTGGCAGCAGTTGTGATGTCACCATTCGTCAGAGTGACCATGACAAGCTTAAACCAGACTTGTCATAAAACCAAAGCACTTAAAACTTTGAGAGACTTTGTTATACCATCTTTATTTGTGTAACTCAGGCTGCTGAAACATTATCTCCAGTATGTGCAGGAAATAGCAGTTAACAGCCAGTCAAAACCAGCCAGTACGCCCAGAGTTTGTGTGAGAAGGCAGGACCAAAGTGGTGGAGATGATTGGGGCACGTTATGAGTGTCTGTATTTGTATATGTATGTTGTTATGATCGGATTGGTTTAAATAAGTTAAGCAATTTTAAAATGTTTTTTATTTATAAATGTAAAATATCTCTAGCCAATCCACAAAAAAAATCCAACGTAGCCGAATTCTGCAGTACTCAGCAAACCTTGGTGTGGCCATAGGGGTATGCTATGAAGAGGGATTAGTAGGTTATCGAGCTATGTCGAACATGTAGTCAGAGTTTTCAGTGTCACAAACGTCATTCTCTTTTTACTGGGTTTAAAATGACCAGAAGCACCACGATTTCACTAATTATTTTACTTACAGCATGTTGTAAGTGTGATAGAGATTCTCTGCTGGGAGAACATGTTTTTAGGTGCATGTTAAGCTGTAGCTTACTACTGCCTAGTTACTGCTCATAAGCCTGTTTGACACTGCTGGAATTGCAGCTACTACTGCACAAAACACACAGTAAGAATACCTGTTTAATCAAGTTCACTTTGATCTTCCAACGAACTAAAGCAATTTCAAAGTCTCTTCTATTAGGCTGTGGGACAGGAACATTTAATGTTTAAATGTCTCTACTTTAAAGTTTCAGACTAATGTGCAGCAGTCACATTAGAAATAAATAGCTCTGAGAGGGCACTGTGATAAAATAAATATATTCACTCAAATTAAAATGTCAATTTTACTGCACTGTGCAGTCGATCACCAGATTAAGGATTTTCCTCAACATTAATCTTTTGTATTTGCAACGGTGTTGGCCTTGACTGTTAAAAATTTTATGTTCTTTATATATTTGTGTCACTGTTTTACTATGATCAGCTGATAATCTCTCCGATTGGAGCCGGTGGCACTCATAGGGATCATTTTGTGCAGGAGAAGAGTCATATGATGCTTGAAAGGGCGCTTTCATGTGGGCCGCACAGAGCCTGAAGCGGAAAGTCCAGCTTAATAGAGAAAGCTGATAACCACCATCGTGATACCCGTTATTTCCAGCTGGAGTTTTGGGTTTTCTTGAGTCAGCTAATGCAGAGAAAGCCTGGCCGTGTTGACTTTCCTACCCTTCAGGCCTTTACACATTCAGTGGGGAATTAATTTGAAGTCCTGCCTTCATGTTCCTTAAGAGTCTGATATTTCTCATTTTCAAAATTCGATGTCATGTTTTGATTTATTACACTGTGTCTTGTCTAACAGTATAATTAAAACAGGGGGATGGGGTGGGGGTAGCAGCTGCATCTGGGCTGTTAGCTGTAGCAAGGTAAACAGTTGAGCATAGGGGTTGTCTCCTGACTGCTTTTTCCTTTAATGGAAAGTTACTACCGAGCCTGTCTTGTGGAAAAATCCTACACACCCCTGAGATGATCCCTTCAGGGCCTCATCCTACTAAACTTTTAATGATTTAACATCTTCTTTCTGAGCACCTGCTCTGTTGTAAGTTTTACTCCCAGAGTCAAGGATTGTATTGATGAATGCAAGTCTGCTGTGATGTATCAGATTTTCAGTGCTAGATATCTGAGAGGATAGAGTCTGTTCACATCTCTGAGTTTTCATCGGCCACTTTCTTTTCAGTAACACACTGTGAACTCATTGGAAGTGGTCTCAGTTTGAATCTCAGTGTTTGTAAACTGCATTTAAATAATGGTGAAGCTATCCACTGCAGGATTTCGGTCACAGTTATTAGAGTTCATTCATTTATTTCGTGACAAATATTTGGTGACATTTTCAGATTACAAATTATTGTAATAATCCCTGAAAGGAAATTGTTCTGCAACAGTTGCTCAAATGTCAAATTTCTTAAACTGTACAGGTGCTGGACCCAAAACCTCCTTGCAATTGCTTTGTTTGCTAGCAGTCACCCGTAGTTTGTGTGGTAGTATCCGACTAGTCTGTACACTTTATTTCTCATGACCAGATGCTCACAAGTGGTCCCTATGGGTCTGTGTTACTGCGGTCTGTGTGACTGTGGTCTATGATGCTACGGTGACCCACAGGGGTTAAAAATGTACTCATTGCTCTGTTAAGTCTCTCCTTCTCTCTCGAATCCATGAATTCTTGTACATATGCAAATATAAACTACACAGCTTACTAAAGCAAACAATCTTAAGATATGAGAATTTCAAAAGTTTTGGTCAGATGTGGTTCAGTTTAGGATCCGCAGTATTGCAGTGTCTATGACAGCCAACCCTCTTCAGTGTGTTTATTAGTACAGCTATACTTGTGCATCTTCCACTTAACCCAGTGGTAAAGGTTGAATTCGTTTGCAGGATGTTGAAGATTCCAAGAGACCCGATACTTCTTGGGTGTGTGGGTGTGTGGCAGTCCAGGGAACAGTGTTTGTTAGCATTGTTTTTATGTTTGATCTGTGACCTCTGATAAGCAAGCTCTCTCTTCTCTCCTCTCAGTTTTTTTCTTTGCGCATGTCTCTGCGTGTGCAGTGGTTATGATACCTGCTTGTGTAAATGCACCTATTTATTGTTGACATTAGTCATTTGTTGTCCAGTATCCATAGCTACACCTGCTGCATGTCTATCATCTTGTTTACTTTCTTCTCTTTGTTCTATCTAAATTACAGCACTGTGTGTGTGCATAGCTAGATGCTTGGATTCCTGTTTGAACATGATTGTAGGTCAACATGTGATTTGAGGGTTGCTTTTTGTAGCCAAGATTAGGAAACTGGCCTACTAGAACAAAAGGAATACACATACATCCACTGACATGCCTTTTATTATTTACACTTATTCAGCTGCTTGTTAATAGAAGCAACTGAATAAGTGTGTCCATATGACAAGATCTCAATCCAATAGAGCACCTTTGAGATGTAGTGGAGAGTTTCATCATGGATGTATAGTGACAAATGAACTGTGTGATGCTATCATGGACTGGCATGCATCTCTGAGAAATGTTTCCAGGGTCTTGAATACGAGCCATGAAGCATGAACGCAGTTCTGAAGGCAAAAGGAGGTGCAACCCAGTACTAGCAAGGGTTGTGATTATATAAAATTTTGCTCTATACCAAAATTTAATTAACTAATGGACTGATAATTTAGTACCAGCAGTTCTTATAAAAGACAAAAGAAAGTAATAGTAACTATTGTCTGCTTCATGATTTAGCACTTTCTTTGCTAATTGTTTTTTTTCCCCATTGGTTGTGTGTTGTTTGAATAACATAAGAGACTTTAATAGAGTCTGCTTATTGCAGGGATTTTGCTTTTTTCACTTAAAAAAGCTCAGATAAGTGTTAATTCTTACTTTTTAAACTCTTTAGACTTTGTTTTGTTCCGAAGTTGATTTTTCTCACAGGTGAGGAAAGTTTCCACGACTTCAGTGTTGAGTGCTTTTCAGCTCTGTTTGACCAATGAGTAGAAGAAGAAGGGGAATATTAGATGCCTTTTAATAAAACCACATTTTACATTAAAACAAATAATAAAAATGTTTGCTCTTTTTAATTCAAGTAGTTTTTAAAAAAAAATATACTGTTCTGATAAGCAGTTTGTTTCCCTTTAGAATCGCATTCAAGTTTCATGTCTGATAAACATGAGAGGAAATGGATCTTGGCAGAGGTGGATGAGAAAATATGATTGGATTTCTTTTAATAAACATTTGTTGGCTTGCCAGAATGGCTTTAAAAGATTACGCCTTAAAGTCACAGACCATATAAAAGATGGATGTAGCGACTGTGGCATAACCTGTTGGTTTCTGAAGACCTATTTTCAAACGTCTTGCTGAGCGTTGCCACTGTTGTCATCTTGGTTGCAAAATAAAAATGCATGTGACAAGGAAGGGTGGATTTAGGTATGAAACTGTAGACTCATTGACTAAAGAGTTGTCAATTAGAGCAGGGCGATATAACCACAAATATTTATCACGATATACATTTGAAAATTTGCGATAACGATATAACTGACGATATAATTGACACTAGACAAAATACTTTACAACTCCTCAACTTTATTAGTGCAAAAAAAACCCATTAATGTAAACAAGCAGCTGTTTTTTATGTGCATTAAAGTTATATAAAAATGTGACAGTGCAAATTCCTTGCTGACAGTTTGTACCACATAAAATCATTTCGAGGTCAGTAAACACAACCGGAATTCATACATAAGGCACACGGGATTATAAGGGGCACTGTCGATTTTCAGAAAATTCAAAGGATTGATTTTAAGTGTGCCGTATTTTCCAAACAACACGGTAATAACGACGTCCCGCTAGCATGCTCTACCAAAAATAGTGCTTTGTTGTGTATCTGACGGACGAAAGCTAAACCAGTTCCACACCACTGAAGCTGCAGCATTTTTACAAACCAATTCTGGTTCATCTGTTTCATTTAACGATCCACTTTCGCTCTTCTCATTCTGCATCGCCGCCATGTGCGTATGTAAACAAAGGCACTGCGCATGCGCGTTTTACCCATATTCTATCGCGATATGTCATTTTCCTATCGTTGCCCAAAATTACACCGGTATTACCATGAATGGTATGATATAGCCCAGCCCTGTTGTCAATTACAAGTGGTTAACCAATGAGTGTGCAGTTTCTACCAGAGATAATCCACCATTTTGAATTTTGGATGTTGGCGTTGGAGTGATGTCACTCCTGGGTTGACGATGTTCCTGTAGTAAAGTTCTACAGGATATCAACCCCCAGCAAGTGATAGGTGACCACCCTCACCCCGCAGCTGGTTGTGGTAAATGGTTGACTCTACCTAGCAGCCTAGTTCTTCCTTTTAACAGCAAGAGGTTTCTTCCTGTTAAAAGGGAGTTTTTCCTTTCCACTGTCGTAGAGTGCTTGCTCAGAGTGCTTGCTGTTTGTTTATCTGGGTTTTCTCAGTATTGCTGTAGGGTCTTTACTTTACAATATAACGTGTCTTGTGGCAACTGTTGTTGTGATTTGGGGCTATATAAATAAAATTGAATTAGATATAATACAGGTCTTCAGGCCCTTCCACATTGGATTGGTTTTTTGACGCAGAGACTGTGTACATGTTTTATAGTGTCTAGAAGAATTATTTTAAAAGAGTTTCATTTTGCTTGTGATAAAATTTAAATTGATTGCTGTTAAGGTTCTGAGTCATCTTAACATCTTGATTGCTACAAACACATTTAAATGTGTTTCACACACATCGATAGAATCCTAGCTAAATATCATTGCAGAAACTTCTCCAATCATAGATGTTTTTTTCACAGTGAAGAAAAAAGTGATTTTCTTCTTCCTGTTGTCACCTTTTCCCTTTTCTGGACTTTGGTCTCCAGTTTTGTCTTGTTTTTTTCATGCTGAAGCTATCATGGCTTTTCCAGCAGTTTTTTAGTTGCCTTGTGCTGAGTGCCTTATAGGTAGTACAGATAACCTAAACAGAAGAGACCCGTCCCTGCTAGTGTCTGCACATGAACCTTAAACAAACCCGGTGAACCTACTAAATCCTTCCTTATTGGCTGAAGCACAGCCAGCTATATCCAATTGGATGCCATTGTGGCCTGCTGATATGTGATACCTCCCATGCTGCTCCTCAACCCTTTACCATTTTAAGTGCCTGGACCTTGGTCATGAGAATATTGATTAAGCTTGAAAATCTTTATATTATTTGCTGGTGACAATAGTATGCAAATAAATACAATATTTGTACTTAAATACTCTCCAGCATAAAAGAAAAGGTTTTCCATGCTCATTGTTTCAATTCTAAAAGCTCTTTAATGAAATGTGATCATATGTGGGTGTAGGCTGTTTTTTTTTCTTGTTTTCTTTGCTGTAATGTAAGAGGAGATCAGGTGGGCAGGCATTAGATGTAAGTAACATTTGGGATTGGCCCAAAGGTTTAAAAATAGTCAGTGAAGCAAGCCTGTGCGGCTCATTCCATTGATCCAGGTCACTAAGTTGTGAGTGTGACCTCGAAGCTAAAGAATTAAAATGAGGCTAATCCTGGACAAACTTGTACATGTTGTGGGTATTTATAGGCTCAAAGACAGAATTAGAAAAATGGTTGCTGTGTGTGCAGGTTCAGATTAAACCAAGCAGGGTCCACTTGTTAATGAAAAAATACTGTTCATTCTTACTGACTGAAAACGTTTCCTTTTATTAATAGTACCTGCATTAACACTATAATTTGAAATTTAGTGTGTACTGCATTGAATTTTGCAGTATTGTGCAAATAAGAAATAGGTGAAGTGATTAATTGAACCATGTCCAAACAAAGGGCAAAAGCAGAGTTTTTACAGGTTTAATGAGCCTGGAATTGATATTTGATATGACCACCTTTGTTCTTCAACATAGTCTGAACACTCTTAAGCTTTCTTGTATTTTATTTAAGTATGTCCAGGAATAATTTTTCAGGCTTCTTGAAAGACATTCAAAGCTCTTCTTTGGATGTTGACTTCCTTTAGTCCTGTTCTCTGGCAAGATGATCCCACACTGCTTCAACAATGCTGAGGTCTGGATTCTGTGGAGGTCAATCCATGACCGATGGTTTTCTACTGTGAGTTTTTCTATCGAGATATGCTTTTACTGCTCTTACGTTCCAGATGGTATTGCATGGTGGATCAAAATCTGATGGTACTTTCCCGTGTTCATAATTTAGTCAGTTTTGGCAAGATTTCTTGTCACTGAGGTCAATGCAGCCCCAAACCATGACAGAGCCTCAGCTGATGGTTGTAGACACACTTTCTTGCACCCTTCTCTTAACCAGCTTCTTTATGTTTGGATTCATCTCTCCATAAAACCTGTGATCACTGATTTTTTTTTTCAGTCCAGTTCTTGTGTAATTTGGCATACCTCAGCATTTTCTCCCAGTTTCTCTTAATTAGGAATGGCTTCTTGATGCCCAACTGTACACTGAGAACATTTCTGATGAGGCTTCAGTGAACATTGAAGATCCAGACGCATCTCTTGGGTCCTGTGCAATGTCTGCTGAATTTTTCTCCATTGCTTTTGAGGGCATGACATATTCTTCATCTGCTGTCAGGCCTGCCACTTGTTCTTTTGTCTTCCATTTGTTTAGTTTCAACAGGTTCTTTAAGGACACACTGCATACTATGCCACATTTTCAGCAATTAGCTCTTTGGGTATTATCGTGTTGGTACTATTTTTATGTCAGTCAAACTGTTTTATCTTTGGCATTTTTTGCAGACTGAACAAAACGAAATGGCAACAAATTATGTTTTTTCTTTGATTTTTATCAAATGCTGCTAGTAACAAAGCCCTTAAGATACAATTTAAATTTGGTTCTTTGTTAGGTTGACTGTTATGTGTAGACACAGAACTGTTTCATCCCTTGACTTGAGGGATTTTTTATGCTTGAAGTAGCTTGGAAAACTTTGAAAGTCCTTCAGAAAGCGGGGAGAACTGTTCCCCAAGACCACAGAAACAATCCAAGAAAATCTGGCTCTTTAGAAGCAAAATATCACTAAATGAGGGATGGCTCAAAACTTTTGCACAGTCCTGTAATTAGCATGTGTTTTGGCAACACAGCCATATAATGCATAGCTGTGTCTGGTGATGATGACGCTAGTGTACAAAGTCAAAGGGTCACCAAACAGATTTCCAAAGGAAGACGTAAATCACAGCCTAACTGTGAAGTACACCCAAGTACATCCTCTAAACAGAGCATCCATAATGATCACTTTACAGAATAACATATTCTATTTATAAAAGCATCTGCACTGACATACATTGGGTAGAAATAACTTTGTGTGTGTGTGTGTGTGTGTGTGTGTGTGTGTGTGTGTGTGTGTGTGTTTGAACTATGTGTCATCTTGTTTTGGATGAAAGCAACTTGACTAGATTGGTAAACCCCCTGCCTCCCTCCCCACCACCACCACCACCAGGTTTCAGTATTGTGTAATTCTGTTACACAAGCAAGGGGTTGTGATGCAGATCTTCTAAGTCTGTAAGCCACTTCAATATAAAAGGAAGGTGTTATACAATATCCATTTTCAGAGCCGTGAACCGAAGCGTTGGTGGTCTGATTATTCTTGCAAATGACCTGCATTTGGGGAATGTGCGGTGCACGGTCAGCTGACATCAGGGCAGTGCGTCATCAGTGTGTCGGGTTTTGAGTTTTTCAAAGGAGGAAACTGATCTGTTGTTAGAAACGCTTCAGTCTTTTGTATCCCTTTTCTGTGAAACACATGTGATGGAGAGGTACAAGTGAACAGCTTTCAAAAATACAAAAGCCAGTGTCAGCCCTTTCTAATTTAAGTTTAAATGAAGAGCTTATATACAAGTTTTTTTTATGGGAAAGCTTGACTCTATGTAGTTCATGTTACCATTCCCCCCTCCTTCCCTCTTTAAAATCTGCATCGAGCCTCCTGCAGGGTTTATAATGAGCGCCTGGTACACACTGTTCAGCACTGCTGACGTCTGAAACCAGGGTGCAAGATCACTGCGTTAGTATGTGTGAGCTCTTGTTACATCCTTTTTTTGCATGTGAAACCAGTTTGAGTGTGAGAGTCCTCATCACATTTAGAGCACATTTTTGAGGGTTAATATTAGATTTGGGCTACGATTACTCTGGAAAATAAATGTGTCAGTGAAGGGCCTTGGTATAGAATACAAAAGTGTGTGTGTGTCTGAGAGAGAGAGAGTTTGTGTGTAAAGTTTAATAAGAAAATGTGATTTTTCATGCGTACGAGTTCTGTGAAAGAAAGGGATGGAGAAATTAGTTTGTGTGTGTGTACAATGTCTTGCATCTTGGCATACATCTTGTATAACTTAATTTTTTCTTCTAAGCTGAACAGTGGCATTATTAGCCAGATCTTATGTAAGCCAGCTTATGCAAGCAGCTGTCTTCTCACTGCCCCCCTCCTTTATCATTTTAACTTTACTCTTGCATGCGCACACTCTCAGGGGATTTCAACAGCTAATTACACGGTGTCTCTGGGTATGTAGGAAAGCATTCTGTACTTTACAGGTTTTTTTGTTCCAGTCCAGTTCTTGAGTCATTTTGAATACCTATACTGTTCTCTTTTGTCCTCTGTCTATTCAAAGTCTTTACTTTTCTTTTTAATAAATACTTGACACTATACCAGGATGTTTTGTTTTAAGCTGTTTGGAAATTGCCTTGTTGGTGTAAAAATGCACGACGTCAAGTTATGTTATCTTTGGGTTTTGTCAGATTCAACCAAAGAAATGGGAAAGAATTATAGAAAATTATGAAGGTTTTCATGCTTGAATGATTCATAGCTCAGTGTCAATTGGCTTAAAAAAAAAAACAAAACATCCATCCATCCACTCGCTTCCGCTTATCCTTTCCAGGGTCGCGGGGGTGCTGGAACCTATCCCAGTTGTCATAGGGCGAGAGGCAGGGTACACCCTGGACAGGTCGCCCGTCTGTTGTAGCGCTAACACACAGAGACAGACAACCATTTGAACTCACATTCACTCCCGCATTCACACCTATGGGCAATTTAGATTAATCAATGAACCTATCCCCACAAACTTCATGTCTTTGGACGGTGGGAGGAAGCCGGAGCACCTTCATACCAGCACCGTGTGGCACGGTGGTTAGCGCTGTTGCCGCACAGCAAGAAGGCCGGGGTCTTTCTGTGTGGAGTTTGCATGTTCTCGCAAAAAAAACAAACAAAAAAAAACATTCCTCTGAAAATGATGAGATACAATGACTGGACTGTAAATCAGTGAAAAAGCAGCCAATGTCCAAAGAAAAACTCTAAAAGTTCTTCAGAACTGCCGATCAAAACCACTTCAAAATATTTTGGCTTCTTGGGAGCAAAATATAAAGAAATGACTCGGTCGTTAACATTTTTGCACAGTTCTACATGCTACAAATATTTTAAAAATGTATGTACTTATTTATTTGCTTGTGTTTTTAATTAGTTTTGCTAATATCTGTTACATGAAGATAGAACATGACTTAGAGATATTTAAGTACAGAGTTTCCATGTGATTTTTTTTTTTTCACACCCACAACTGCATAATACTGGGGAATTCAAAATGCCCATCATTCACACATTTATTATGTTTCAAAAAGTACCATATAAAGATTCAAAATATCATGTCAGATTTGACCTCTGACCTCTCGTTGAAGGTCAATAGATTGATCTGAAGGTCAAAGTGATAATAATGGTATAGTATGTGTTTGGAAGTAGTGCAAAGCAGAAGACTTCGTCTGAATAGTCTGTATGCAAGAGGCCTGAGTGGCGGAGGTTACTCAGACCATGGCTCAAATTGGTGAGGTGAGTGGGCAGGGGTTGAGTGTGGGAGGGGAGGGGACAGTCTGCATGGCCCAGGGGAAGAAGCTGTTTGTGAGTCTGAAGGTGTAGGACCGGATTGATCTGAGGCGCCAACCAGAGGGCAGCAGGTCAAACAGGTGGTGAACGGGGTGCTGAGACAGGAGGCTCTGGCGATTGCCTCCAGGGGTGGCAGAGGGCAGCAAGTGATTTTTTTTGGGGGGGGGCAGTGTTAATTACCCTTTGACCAGCCTTCCTGTTCTCAGTTGTGGACCCTGCGGACCAAGACCAGCGGCAGCTTCTAGTTCATATTAGTCCAGGTTGAGCTCCTCTGCAATTTTCAGACTGCTGTTGGGGGTTGGGGAGCTCTTGCGTTTGTAGTTGGTGAGGGCTTTGATGCCTCTCCACAGCTGGTGGGGGTTGTTGACTGTGAGGAAGCTCTCTGTGCTCCTCCTGTAGCCCTCCTTGGCCTGTTCAAAGCCCCTCCTCAGGTTGACTGTAGCAGTGCTGTACAGAGAGCTGTCCCTCAATATGAAGGCTGAGTTACGAGTCCTGATCAGAGCCTGTACCTCACTTATCATCCAGTTTTTTTCAGTTATGAAAAACCCTGATGGTTTTGGTCACTGTCACATTCTCTACACAGCACTTAATGTAGAAAAGGACACGCTGAGTGAAGGTCTACAGGTTCTCCTGTTTTTTTCAGGGCACTCAGGCGGACATGCACCAATGGTGCGCATCCTGCCCCAAGTGTACAGCTGGTGAACCAGTCGACCATTCCAAAAGTGCCTTTAGGCCCACTATCATTAATGGAGGTCCCATTTGAGCACATTGGCATGGACCTCATCAGGCCATTTCACTGGAGTGCACGGGGATATCGCTTTGTATTCGTTTTAACTGTTTATGCAACACAATATCCTGAACCAGTGCCACTGCGCACCATTTCCCCAAAGAGTGTGGCACAGGTGGTGTTTCAGGTCATCTCCTGAGCCAAAAGAGATACTGGCTGATCAGGGCACATAAGTTCATATCTCGCACACTAAAAGAGCTATATGAATTACTGGGCATTAAATATGTCGCTGGTAAGACCCTCAGCTGTTTGCAGTGTGGGGGGTGCCTCAGACCTCCATGGGATTTCTCTGGGATTTGAATTTGGCAGAAAGCCGCCGGGGGTGTTGGACTTGATTAAAGAAAACTGGGAGAAAGGTCCAAGCCCGGCTAAAAATGAAATTCAATATGTTTTGGACCTAACAGCAAATCTGCACACATTTGGGAGGTTATGACGGGAAAATTTGCGTGAGGTATGGCAGTTTGATGCTTTCCCCATACCCCGGCTCAATGAGCTCCTGGCACAGTTAGACACAGCTCACTTTTTCACGACACTGGATTTAACCAAGGACTACTGGCAGATTCCCTTGTCTGCAGAGTCTAAGGAAAAAACGGGTTTCTCCACTGAGTACGGTTTTTACCAATTTGTCATACTTCCATTTGGCTTACTCAGAGCCCGTGCCACCTTCCAGCACCCGATGACCAAGTGCTGCATCTTACAGGCTGCTTATGCTGCCGCCTACTTGAATCACATCATCATCCACCTTAACACTTGGCTGAAGCATGTGCAGCAGGTGGCCATGGTCCCGGAGTCCCTGACGCAGCGGTGGCTCATGGCAAACCTGAAGAATTATGCGGTTGTACAGAGGGAGGTACAGTATCTGGGGTACCACTTGGGAAGTGGACAGGTGTGTCTACAGGTGGATAAAACAGAAGCCATCCCATCCTGGCCACATTCCAAGACCAAAACAGAGGTGAGGCGGTTCTTGGGGCTGGCTAGTTATTACTGCCAGTCCGTGCCCGGCTTTACAGATCTGACTGGCCCCTTGACTGATCTCACCTGAAAGGCTGCCCCAATTTGTGTCACAACGGGACTGCACGGACTCACGCGCAGGCTCTAAGTTTTGAAAACACAAGAGTCTTTATTACAGCAACACCAGGTGATCTATTTACAAAGGTGAGGGGAAAGCCAGGCTCTGGGGGTCCACACACAAATGGGAAAGATGCAGAAAGTCCACACACACTCCATCCACGCCTCACGCTCCTCTTCACACTCCACGTACACTCGATCGCTCGGGAAACACAAGGGTTGGTCCAGGGAATCTGTACGCAGAGACACGAAGGGATTACAAAGGAAGATCGCTGAGAAACACTCTAGAGTGAACTGAGCTGGGGTTACACTGACGAGGGTCGGCAACGGTCCAGCGACGAGAAACACAGAGCTGCCATCTTAAAAAGGAGCTGGAACACTCTCAGGTGATGAGCCACAGGTGCGTGATTGCGACCAGGTGCGTGGGCCAAGGGCAGGAGCCCACAAGTGAGCTCCGCCCAGGCAGAGGGAGGAAGGAGAGAGAGGAAGGGAGAGAGCAGGAACAAAAATGAAAATACAAACATATGTAGCCATACTGAGCCGACCAGGTAGGCACAGGGACCCTGACAATTTGGTCCAGTGGATGGAGCAATGCCAGATGGTGTTCGTCCAGGTTAAGACACGACTAACTTTTCTCTCCCTTTTATTCTGCAGACTGACGCCTTGAACAGAGGGCTGAGGTCCGTTTTGTCCCACCAGAAAAGGGGGACGGGGTTCAATTATTTATATCAGTAGGAAACTCTTTGAGCAGGAGGCCAGGTACAGCACAGTAGAGAAAGAGCGCCTGGCCATCCGGTGGGCGGTCGACACTCTTCCTTATTACCTCCTGGTCGGCCCTTTCTCCCTCTGTTCGGATCATGCCCTGCTGCTGTGGCTCCATCGCACAAAGGATCCCAACATCCGGATCACCTGGTGATATCAGACTCTCCAGCCTTTTAATTTCTATGTGGTCCATAGGCAAGGGGTGCAGGTGGCTGTAGTGGATTTTCTCTCCCGGCAGGGTAGGCTAGGCCAGATGGCTCCCTGGTCTACGTCAGGCGATGGGGGTATGTGGTAGAGTGTGGTTTGTGGCTCAGCTGCAGGGGAGGAGTGGAGCAGTGGGTTCAGGGTGTGTTGTCAGGGGAGGCTGACTCATACAGCTGACCCCCATGATCTGATCATGTCTCCCCATTTGAATATGTCACTGGGACCAGATGACAGAACTGTGCGTGGCGTGAAACAGGAGGACAGCTGGAAAGCTGTTGCAAAGACAGTCTGTAATAAAAGCAGTCAACCTACAATGCTATGTGCGTGGGCACTTTATCACAAGAACGAAGAAAAAAAAATGAATACATGCAAAATATAATACTAATTTATTTTTTTTTTAAATGAAACACGGCCTAGAGAGTGAGCTCTTTTGTTGGAGTGCTTCTTGTTATTTTTGCAACCTTCAAGATAAGTTATGCTAAATGTCCAAAATATCAAAATGTTTTAAAACAACAAATGCGTTGTAAGGCTTTTAACAATAAGTATGAAAATAACTTCACCCCCCCAAAAAAGTGTAAGATGATAATATCTTTTAATAACAACTGCATTGGTTCCACGTCTTTTTTGTAATCTCATGTCAGTCCAGACCATAGTGTTGTTCGGGGGGGTTGTTTTGTTTTTTAGCAAGAGAAATTTAGGCTACTTCATCCCCTCCCCTGTGGTCATGGGGGTGGTGTTTGTAGGACATTACACAGACTGCTCCCCTCCCCCTGCCTCTCCAGCCAGGACCCCGTCTTTGTTCATCTACACCGTCGCTCTGTATCTTTTATTTGTTTTTTCTGTGCTTTTCATATTTTCCCATTAAGAGCGTCCTCTTCCCATATTCACAGAATTTAGATTACCGCTCGCTCTGTTTGGCCAAAAGTAATGCTGTCCTCCACAAAGCCTTATCGGCTGAATCATACGTCCTTGGAATCCCTCCTTGGCCTGCTGTTTGAGGTTACGTAAGGTAGAATTGTACAGAAAGAGGAACACAAATGGCTTTTCTTTTAAATTTTCAACCCTGCGTATGCAAGTACTTTCAAGAGAATTTCAACCGTCTCTGTGCTTTTAAAGGTTCACAGCAGCAGCTTTGGTGCAAAGGAAGAACTCTTTCCACAGATACTGAATTTGAAAGACTTTTGCATTCTTCTCTTGCTTTGCAATACTGACGAGGAGGTGAAAAGAAAAAAACATAAAGGGAAAAAACAACACTGAAAGTTTTGCAAAGAAAAAAGCTCTGCTTAAACTGCGAGTGTTCTATCATCTTTTTGTGCATTCATCTCTTCTTTCAGGTGGTACACCAGGCTTTAAATGACGATGCACGCACATGTTTGAGTTGCACGTTAGACACTTAGACATTGTGGTCTGCAGCAGTGTTGCTCCAGCTGCACAGTTTCATAAGATTTGTATAAAATTTTGCTTCTCCAACATTAGTGTAGTCCATTGTGAGTCATATGAATGGGCAAAATTGACCACAGTCTGGCGTGCATTATCCACTGGGGGCAGCAGGCATTCCTTTAGCAGCTAAAAGAAACAGAAGACTAAAGGCAGTGAATTGCCCTCTCTGACAGCTGGAAGTTGACTCACACATTGGTGTTTCATCTGTGGTGTGTTGGGGTCAGATCACTGCCAAGCTTTGTAAGACATGCAAGTTAGCTTTGACAAACAGTTATAAACAGCAGCACGGACACCTGAACAAAATCTAGTGCAAGAGTGCTGCAAAAAAGAAAGAATCCTCCCTTTGTGCTCACCTCAGCTAGGCTTGAGGCTATAATTTGTGGGAAATGATCTCATTTTAATGTGAGCCTGTAATTTTGTAAGTATCCTTCACAGTCCTGAATCAATATTCAGGGTTAGGAAAAAATGGCTGAATGTGAGTTTCACAACGTTAGTACAGGCCTGTTGCATAGGATTGCATTATATTTGAACAGGTGCCGTCTTGTCCACCTTCAGAATGTTAAAACGGGTCATCTTAGGTAAGAAAGTTTCTTGCCCAGTACAGCTGGGGCTGCTTAGAGTAGCAGACATATACTGCATGTGTGTTATGTAACAGTTATTTTATAGCCTGAAGGCCTGACATAAACAGAATAGTTTGGCCTCCTTTCCACTGGTATATAACGTTACATAAAGCTTGATGGCATTGAATCAAGTGTCCCCTTTTTAGGGGGGGGAGGAGCTGGATTCGACTTCTGAGTAATGAAACAAGCTGTACAGTATTTCTGCTGGAGTTCATGTGACCTACTTTTAAATATAAGTAAAGTACTTTAACTTATCTGAATTTGAATCTACAGCCCGGCTGGGACCAATTTTTGTGGCATTTCTATGTCCCCGTGTTTGTATGGTTTCTGTACGGCTACTTCGACCTTTTCTCCCAGCCCGAAGACATGCATGTTAGTGTAATTTGTGATTATGAATTTGGTGTAGGTGTGAATGGTTGTCTGACTCTCTGTGTAAGCTCTGCAACAGACTGACAACGCACCCAGGGCGTACCCTGCATCTTGCCCTATGACGACTCTGATAGGCTCCAGTCCCACTGCAAACCTGGAGTGGATGTGGGAGAAGATCAGTGGATGGCTAGATGGATTATTATCACAGCTACTCATTGGTTTTAGTGCCAAAAATGTGGTATATTGCACTGTCACATGAACAGAACACCTACGAGTCTATGAGCAAAGTAATTCTGGTCCTCGTTGTTCACCCAGATTCAATGCAGCTCTTAGAAGAAAGATGGGATGGTGGGGAAAAAAGCTAAATTTGACTCTAAATGAAATCAACAGGGCAGTGCTTTCACTTTTACGCTCTGCTACAGTAAATTAAAACATCTTTGCCAACAAATGAAGCATTTATTCACTCGACCTTTAGGGCATCGCTTAGAAGCAAAGTATAAAGTCTTACTCAATTCATTGTACCTGCATGGATTGATGTGAATAGATCTTTTGAATTTAAAATGAATACAATTGTGCTCAGAATATAGGATAACTAAAAAATAAATATGCCATTGCAGAATGCTACTAAATCCAAGGCAGCACTATCTGGAAAAAAAGGCTCACAGACTGTTTACCAGTTTAGAAAAACCGGAGGTGGTGACACGTCTTTCGCCCAGTATGTTGAACACTTACCCGAAGCCTTCGTTACTCACCGTGTCTCTGTGGATGTATACCCTGACATGCTGCAGAGGCTCACTTTTATGGAGATCTGAGTAGATGTTGGATAAAATCACATTAGCAAGCATTGCCCTGTGTTCTTGGCCTTCATGCATTAATTATACCGCAGTTTGTGGTGTGTGTGTTTTTTTTTTTTTCACATGGTTGAATAAGTTATTTGTGTTGCTTTGCCTTGCAGACACACCTCCACAGCACTCTCTGCATATGATTTCTTCCTGGTTAACATCAGTTGCACTAAATCCAAAGTATTTCCAAACAACAGAGGGTGATCTGCTTGGAGTGACAAGCTCTTTGACTTCTGCTGTGCCAAGCATTTAAATTTAATTGTATATCTGTCTTAATCTAGAGTTACTCACTCTGACTACTCCTGGAAACCTCAGGCTGCATGGTACAGGGAACAGCTGTGATTGGCATATGCAGGCGCTTATTCAGGGAGCGTTTTACTTGTTCTATTGGCAGAGTATGCTTTTTTTAATTTATTTTTTATATTGCACGATCATGCTCTTTTAATTACGGGAAGCCAAAATTGTGATTGAGATTAGAATTATATGTTCTTTCCAGCTCTGGATTCTTGTGATTCGTTTTTTCTGTTTCTGGTCTTCACACTCTGCTTTTAATGATTTTACCTTTTAACACTCAAAGAATCTTTTTTTCTGTACTGAAGACAACATCTTCAGTGTTCGTAATCACTTAAAATTGCTGTCAGACTGAGGCTTTCGTAAAAGTAATGCTTTTAGCAGTCTCATGACACAGGCTTTTCCACGTCAGAATCCTGTCTTTTTTTGATAGAGTAGATGCACAAACGGTGTGTTCTGCTCCAAGTACCGCATGCTTGTTCTCATTTTAACAGCAGTGTGATCTTCCAGCAGTGGTTAGTTTGGAACAACTGTGTCGTCGTCTCTGATGCATACATACTTCTATACAGAAAATTATGCAAAGGAAGCAAATTTTGAAATTACCTGAAAATAAACTCTTGCTCTATTGAAGATGGGTACATTGTCACTTGCTGTGCTAATTACAAAAAGGCATTATGCCCTTTACGCCCTTTATTTAGGGGAAATATTAAGTAGAAAGAGTATATGGTGTCTGTGTGAGTGAGAGATTGAATATTGGTTGCATTGTCACTAGAAAGTCCGAGTGAGAGGGGGGTCGTGTGGGATGTTTGGCCTCAGGTCAAATCCTATCCTCTACCAACTGTTAATGCTGGTTTCTGTTAACCATAAAGTGTGTCTGTAAGTTTCAGCAGGAAAGTGCATTTTCTGTCTTCATCAGTGGTGCAGCTGTGACTGCCTTGAGCTGATTTGAGGAGCTTTCATGGGAAGATGAGCTGTAGATTTCATTTATTTCTTGACTGATCACGAGTGAATGAGATGCAATGAGAGGATGATGATCACTGTGGTTTCCACCGTGCTGCTGTCAAATCAACTGCACTGCAATTTCAGTCTTTCCCATCAGAGATTTAGGGGGAAAAAATCAGCAAATTCTTTGCTTGCTGGTTTTTAGGCCCAGCAAACCAATCCATGATGTTTAGCTTTGCTTTATGAAGCTGGTAAATCGACCTGTGGGACCAATAAGTCGGCTTGGCTGGAGCTACCTGTTGTGCAATGTGCTGAGTAAAGTTATGCAAGGTGAGCTGGCAGATGATCAAGAGTGAGCCTTGCTGTGATAATGCTGCGTCTGGACTCGTCTAAGTGGGCGCGCGCATTATTTAAAGCCTTCATCTTCATCCAATAGAGAAAAAAGGTCATGGTTTTAGCTTGTGCAGCTAAATGCAGGTTTAGGATCTATTTTTGCTGGTCAAACACTTTTGTGAAGCCTTTTTTTTTTTTCATAATATTGCTCAAGATTTCTGCAGTAAGGATCATATCTGTGGCAGTGAAACTTTACATAGGGGTTAAATATTCTTGTTTGTAGCAGAATTATATTGATATACCGGTAAAACAAAAAAAGGGGAAAAAAGAGAGCAAAACTTTGCTTTTACTGATCCACGCCGGGTAATGAAAGGCACATCTGCTCTGTGATCCTGTGAGCAGCGTTGGTGTAATTTTTCTCCCGCTCCTACAGAGAGATAAAGAGAGCTCTTTATGTCTCTCTTTGTGGCTTTTTCTCACTGGCTTTGTCTGTCTGCACTGTAGTTCTTTCTTTCATTTGCAGGTCAAGATCCTTATAATGTCTCTCTTAAAAAGCTCACATCCTGTCTTCTTAGAAAATTTAAATCCATGTTCTCATTGCCTGATTTTAAGATAACATTGTATTTTTCCACACCTTCTCTTTCAAGGCTACATGATTATGGCCAAAATGATTATCACGATTATTTAGTTGTTTCAGACATTTACATTTTTTTTGTCTGTCTTTCTTTTAACTTAGTGTTCATCCAGACTGCAAACTTGGATGTAACGGCTGTGATTGGCACGTAGTCGAGGATTTAGGGAGCGCTTGATTTGCGTCTGTTTTGCATCCTATCAACGAAGCATGCATTTTCAGTATCGCTCGATCATAAATTAAAATTTGATGAATTGAGCAGCCTTACTCTCTTATCGTTCAGCATTTTTTTAGTATTTGAGCCCCTTACCTGCCTTTCCTGGACGTAGCTAAAAGGGTTTAAACAGTGGGGCACTAGTTTTTTATATTTATTTATTTATTGGGCTGACATGAAATAAGCTGTATTTTCTGCAGACATTTTTATTTATTACAACATGATTATTCTAGAAGAATGGAAGATATCTCGAAATCTTCTGATCAGTAGCCAGGAGCTGTTTTTTGCCTGACCAGAGAATAAAAATGACCAAGTTACATCCCATATTTTGGAAAACTCTGAGATTGTGTGACAGATTTTACCCTTTATATGTGTTTTTAAGCACCAGATGAAAACTGGACTGATACAAAGTCAGGTAGGGCATTTAAAGGATTTAACTACCTGCTGATTACAGAGCTAAATAATCTCTTATCTAATGGTTTATTAGTACTGTGTAATGTGTGTGTGTCTGTACATATCATCCCTTACATCTTCCTTTTCAAACTGTGCTGAGAGGCACAAGGAGCAAAGAGCCATCACTTTCTGTTCCTTAAAAACTGTGTTCTGTCAGTTTGTGTGTGTGTGTGTGTGTTTATAGTTGTTTATTGTGTGTTTTCTATATTTCAGGTGTAGATTTGCTGGCCATGCTGAGGTAGCAGCGGCCTTTTAGGTCAGGATGTCTGATGATGAAATCGAGTGGTTCAATGGGAAGGAGAGAGAGATCTGCTACATCAGTGATGCGGACGAAGACAATTATCGAGACGATGAAGATGAGGGTCAGCTGGGTGAGTCACGTTAGTGAATGAAGACCATCTCACCTGCCTGTGTTTTGTTGCATCTTATACAAAGATGCAAGTGAGTCGGGCTCAGGATCAATGGGTTATTTCAATTTGAATAAACCAAAATTATCCTCTGAATTTATAAATGACAAGTACAAAAAGCCGTTTTACCAAAAATGAGTAAAGTGAAAAAAAAGAAATGTGTGTGGACTGAGGAACTTGGATAAAAGAAAGCATTTTGCTTTTATTCCTTACTGATCAAGAATTAAGAGCACATTACAAACGACTGCAGATTCTTCAGTAAATTTCACAGATTTTTTTTTTCTGGGTAAAATAATTCAGTTTATATTTAATAAAACTAAAAGACTGTTTGTCAAAGCAATAAACCTCAAGTTTTTACAGTTTTCAGTCTGAATGGCCACGCCTGTAATTGTAGGTCCTTTAAGTTTAAAAAGTTGAGTTACCCAAAAAAAGCAACAAAAAACAAGCCCCAGGGCAGTTATTATGAAGCCCTAAAGTAGCTTTAAAGAGTAATCTGTAGCTATAAACATGATTTATTATGTAACATAGGAGCATTGTAACAGAGGAGTCTAGTGGGATTGACTCACTTTTGGAGCCAGGCTCAAGTGGCCTCATCTTTCAGAGCCGTCTGAATCTACATGATTGTGAAAGTCACCTATAAATATAATGACTTGCAGTTTTTAACAGAATCTAACGACGATGCCGCCTCAAACAGAGTTTGTGGGTGGGCAGAGAAAAGTTTAATTCTCTCTTTTGTTATTCAAGTCTACATCTGACACAAATGACAGCAGCTACTTTCTCTGCTTTGTCATCTAACTCACATGTAAACAGACACATTTTCGCAGAAGCCACCAAATAACTGAAGTGACCCAGCAGCTTTATTCTCTGTATGTGACCAGACCGGCTCTCCTCAGCAGCCTCTGCTGTTCTGTCCTCCCTCAGGAAACAAACCAAACTCTCATCTCCACCTCTTCTCTTATTTCTTCTTTTGCCAGTATGTGTTACATAACCTGGTGAATCATCTATTAGCTCTATTAAATGCAGAGGTGTGTGTGTGTTTTGTGTGTAGGAGGCATGATTTAAACTTTGATTGGATAACTTCAGTGACATCACAAAGGGCAAAGTTACAGTTTTTTACAGACGCTAGGACACATTTCTCAATACTTAGGTCACGTTTGCAAAACTCCTCACACAGTGAGCACAACAGAAGTCTATGTGGGCTAAACTGAGGACCAGTTATCATTGTTTTGGCACAAAATGCATTCAATGACTACATCTCTCAAATTTCATGAATTATCTTCTCACTCAGACACAACAACTGCCAAAAATCTTTGTACGTACAGGACATTTTGCATGTGCTTACATACTGTTTTCAAAACTGTTAAACTTATGGCCAAAACAATAACACAATGCAAAACTTGAAAAGACAGCAAAATTCAACAGCAATATTTTATTGAAACATATTTTAAATCTAAAAATGCAGTTTAACCAGCCACAGCTTATTCTCATTGTAGATGAACATCTACACAGGTGTTACTCCTTCAATTTTTCAACTCCTTCAATTCTGGCATGCCAGAAGATTCTTTCCTAGGTGTATTACCCTAGATGACATAAGATGTGATGTGGATGAGAACCTGTGGCCAAATGGAGAAGACCGAGTAGATTAGCATTACTATTGTATGTGTATCAGTGGATGGTGTGTATACAAATTCTTGTATTTTGGGATTACTTAGTGCAAAAAAATAAAAATACATAAACAAATATTAACGAATTCTGCATGATGTCTGATTCATTCCAGTAACATATATTGAAATTATAAACAGAGATGTGTCCTTGTTTTACACAAGAAAACACTGTGTAATGCTACATGTTGTTAGTGTTTTTCAGGTCATTGTTTTGTGGGTGACAAAGTGTGTTTGTCGGCTGTCAACCTTTGCTAGTGTTCTGGAAGAATGAGTTTATTTGAGACCTGAATGAAGTGTTTTGGTAGTTGTAGTGCATTTTGAATGTGAAATAAACTGCTTTGCCAAGCTGACGGTCAGTTAGGAGGATTGTGTGAAGAGTTTTGCAAAAGTGACCTAAGTATTGAGAAATGTGTCCTAGCGTCTGTAAAAAACTGTAATGTTTTTTTCCCTGCAGTATTTACATGTTTTAGGATTTCTACCGAAATCTAAAAACTCATTGTTCACTGATGTGACGTCTTAATTTGTTGTTGTAAAAGCAAAGACAAAGAATGGGAGATTAACTGAAGGAATCACAGTGTCCTTGAATTTTAATTCTTCGTTTTCCTTTTTTCTCTAATGTGTGTGTGTGTGTGTGTGTGTGTGTGTGTGTGTGTGTGTGTGTGTGTGTGTGTGTGTGTGTGTGTCATTAGAGGATGCGCCTGGGCTTGACTTTGATTTTTGTGGGGACTTACCTTTGAGTTTATGGTTAGGACTTGGGTTTAGGTTAAGGATGAGATTAGGGAAGGGATCATGTAAATGTGTGTGGTTGACTCCTTTTGTCTCAGTTTCATTTTTATTTACCATCCAACCATAATGACTGTATAGTTGAGCATACTCAAAGCTAACCAAGTACCCACTGTGTGTGTACACAAACACTACACTACAGGTCTCCTTCCTTGTCTTGTGAGTGCCTTTGCTCTTTGTTTTTTTTTTTGCCTTCTTTGGTTTCTGACCAAAGACGGCAGGTTTTTTTGTTTTGTTTTTTGCAGCGAACCCGGAGCCTTTTCGAAACGATGACACATTTTAGATATGTGATGCAGTCATGTGACCAATTAAACTAAGATAGCGGAGGGCATTATACAGCACTTGTTTTGTTTGCTCTCAATTTTGACAGCCCTATTAAAGATTAATATCAGTCTGTACATGCTCCAGATAGCTTTTCTTCAAATCCAACTTTGTACTTTTGTGTTACTTGGAGCAACAACTCCACCTCAGTGTTAGTCCATTTAAAAAACTCGGTGCTTTTCCTCAACATTTTGTCGGAAAGTAAATAAACGGCTGACAGAAATGAGGCAGGCCGAATCTTCTTGCATTTTACGCATGTACAGTACTGGAACGTAAGCATTTTCAGCCATTTCAATGTGGACGCACAACTCTGTGAAAACAACTGAAAACAATAGTGTGGACGCAGAGCGTTTTCAGATGAAAACGCCGTTTTCAAATTTATCCGGGCTAGTGTGGACGTAGACTAAGACAGCTGGGATAGCCTCCGCGACCCTGACAAGAATAAGCAGAAGAGAACTGAATGTGAAATAGAGGCAGCGATTTTTTGAAACGTGCAAGTGTCATGTAAATACAGTATATACGGCAAAAGCAAAGTTTGTACAATTCTAATGAGCTTGAAGATCAATATTTGTATGACTAACTGCAGCACAGCCTGAACTCTCTTAGGCAGCTTTCTTGTCATTTCTTTCAGGAATAGGTCTCCAGGTTTCTTGAAGGACATTCAAAGCTCTTCTTTGAATGTTTCTGCCTTTTGTTCTGTTCTCTGTCACACACTGTTTCAGTAGTGTTTAGTCCTGGGCTCCGGGGAGCCAATCCAAATTTTCACATTTGGATTCATCATTCCATTAGACCTGTTTTTAAGGACAGGGCTGTCAGTTACTGTTCATCTCTTCATCATATACCATGTTTTTGGCTCTTTAGAAATAACCTTGTTGGTTAAAAAATGCTATTTTGTGCCTGTCATACTGGCCTTTTACCTATATTCAACTAAAGTACACTTTTGTAACAGGCTGCTAGCAACAAGTCCCTAAGGGGTACAGGTTAAAACTGGTTTTCAAATTTTTTTGTTGTGTAGACACAACACCGGTTTATCTGATGAGTTCAGTGACTTTTTTATGCTTGAATGATTCATAGGTCAGTCTTAAGTGGCTTTAAAAAAAACAAACAAAAAATAAGATTCCTCTGAAAATGGTCATGTACAAGGACTGGACCTAAAATGAGTGAAAAAGCAGCCAGTGTTGAAAGTAGAGATGGACCGATCCGATATTACGTATCGGTATCGGTCCGATACTGACCTAAATTACTGGATCGGATATCGGAGAAAAATAAAAAATGTAATCCGATCCATTAAATATCACGAAAGCACCTCACAAAACTTGCAACACGCCGTAACTCACCTCAGAACGTTAGCACGTCGGAGCAGTATGCATCACGTGATAGAGCGGCTGTGGCATGCGGGACCTGTCGGTGGTCTGGATAGCATTTGGAGCTTCGCTAGCAACCCGGCATTTCATCTCCGACAAAGTTATCCCGAGAGAAGTAAAGCAAGTGTGTAAGTCCATCTCTGAATGTTTGTAAAGCATTCCTGCGTTAAGCTTAACAAGCGACTGCCTCTCCTGCTGCTACTTCAATCATGAAACTGCTTAACGATCAGCTGATCGGCTTTTCTGTCGCGAGTCCGTGTCTCTAGTTTGCTTTTGGCCCACTTTGCACCAGAAAGAGGAAACCAGCGGCTGAACAACAGCAGCACGTTTAAGCTTGATCAGCTATTGTTAGAATGTATTTAATATTACTTTCTACTCCAGGATCTTTTTCTACGTAGCTGATGCTGGTAACTGTGCAGGGGCAGATCTAGCAAAGTTTAGCCAGGGGGGCCGATAGGGCATTAACAGGGAAAAGGGGGCACAAAGACATACTTTTCTTTCTTATTCTCATTTAAAATGTCGAGCTTTTAATAAATAATTATCTGACACCCAAAGTTTTAATTTGATGTAAAATGAATAGAAGTCAATTACTGTATATAGTAACTATTAAGTCTAATATATATACCCTAGTAAGCTATAGTACTTTTTCCTTTGGGAAGGTACCATCTGTGCAGTCTGCAATTTTGTTGAAGAAAGATGTTGAATCTATTTAATATTTCTTGAAAAATAATTGATTTCTGTGCATTTCTTTTCACACTGCATCAAATTAAGGTTGATTACGTCGATTAAGCATCATGAGGTGGAGCGTGAGGGGTGGTTCCCTATTTTTTATTTATTTATTTTTGTTGTTGCTGGGAGTTGGAACCCTATTAGTTAGGTTGCTTAATATTTATGCTAAGTACTCTTTAAAATACCAGAATAGGGAGGATGGTGTAGGTTTAAGTTTATTAGATTGATCAGTATTGCTGAACTATGAAATATTTTTTTTGCATACAGGTATAACAGAATAGCTTTAGTGTAGTTGTTGTTTTAAACTTGAGTATGAACTTATACAAAATGCAGCAAGATATTTAAAAAACAGTTTTGTTGATTAAAAAACACTATATCGGATTCATATCGGTATCGGCAGATATCCAAATTTATGATATCAGTATCGGTATCGGACATAAAAAAGTGGTATCGTGCCATCTCTAGTTGAAAGAAAAACATTGAAAGCCTGGAGAAGTGTGGCTCAAGACCACTTCAAAAATAACAAAGTCGAGTTCCTTGGAAGCAAAATATAAATTAATGAAGGGGCGTCTCAAGACTCACTCGTACTGTGCAAAATCTTCCGTAACATTTGTTGAATTCTTACATTTTGTCAATTTAGAACAAAAGCTAGCATCTGTTTAAAAAAACAAAAACAAAAAAACCCCCAAAGTGATCATGTCATATTTTTTATGCCTTTTTTGTCATCTTTAAAAGTTTAGAAATGATCTTTCTTGATTTAAGCAGAGTGAGAATTAGACCTCTGTCATATCTGTATCCTACAAAACTGGACTTTCTTGAACACCCACTTTGCTAACATGAGACTGTTTGGATTGATATTACGTTGGCTGTGAGCACACGGAATGCCTTAAAATAGGTGTTTAAAATTATTCGTTCAAAAAAAAAAAAAAAAAAAAAAAAATCAATTGCATTTATATAGCGCTTTTCAGGGCCCTCAAAGCACTTTACATTTCCACTATTCATTCACTCTCACATTCACACACTGGTGGAGGCAAGCTACAGTTGTAGCCACAGCTGCCCTGGGACAGACTGACAGAAGCGAAGCTGCCATATCGCGCCATCGGCCCCTCTGGCCATCACCAGTAGGCGGTAGGTGAAGTGTCTTGCCCACGGACACAACGACGGAGACTGTCCAAGCAGGGGCTCAAACCGGCAACCTTCCGGTTACAAGACGAACACCCAACTCTTTGAGTCACGATCGCCCTTTTCCTTAGTGTAAGAAGCTTTATGGGAGCTTCAAATCCACATACTGGTTAATTCAGGTGGTTAGTTTAGTTTAGCTTAGTACATTACACCTAGTTGTTGCTGTTAACTAAAAAGCAATTTCTCTCGCCAACCAATTTTGTGAATTTTGTTTTTAAAAAACAGCCATTTAAATATTTGTTGTGCTTTGTTGTTGTGTATTTATATGCTAAGTGAAAATGAAGCTACCAGTTACACAGTTTATAGCAGTGTATCAGTATTCACATCTTACACTCAAGCAGAAAGTAAATGAGCCTATTAATTTTTCCTTTTTTTGTTCTTTTCCTCCAAAAGTCTGAAGCACCATTCAACAAGATTCTTGCTGTTGCTTAACAACAGCAAGCTTGGGTCAGTTAAACTACACTTAAGTCTCAGCCGCAGCTCTGCTCAGTCTAAATGAGTGAGTAAGTAAGTGTGAGTAAGTAAAGAAGATGTTATATGTAGTTGGCTCTGTTTACAAATGTAACGTTTATTCCGGTGGTCAGTGGGGAAATTCCTTTTTGGCGTGTAGTGGTGAGTACTGTATCTCTGCAGGTCTTCAGCTCTTTTAATAATTCCTTGAATGGCCATGTCTGTCTTGTGGAATCAGAGATCTGGGAGTGGGTAGAAGCGCATCGTGCTCGAAGTTTGCAGCCTGTGGAGACCTTTTTGGGCTTCTCATCACTGTGAGTCAGTGTTGGATAACCCTGTAATGTGACAGATTGCTTGTTATGTTTGGGCCTGAGCAGCAGCAGAGAACTAAAACACACACACACACACACACACACACACACACACACACACACACACAGAGGCTGTACATGTTGTCCTAATTACATCAGAACTCTGTTAGACTCTGTAATGGCAGCTCTGCAGTAATATGGACTCTGAAAGAGTGTCTGTGTTTGTGAGGCAGAGGGCAATGATGATGGACACTTAATCATCCACCAAAGGAGGTTCAGGTCTTTGCGCGTCCCTGCTTGGTCAGGTTTATAAAACATTTTACCACAACAGTTGTGCAACACTTTGTATAACTGACCCAGCATATCAGCAAAATTGGCAGACGCCGAAGGCGACAGAACTGGCTTTGTGAGGTTACCTTAGGAGGTCCTGATGGGTGAAAACAAGTTTGTTTGGAGTTTGTAAGCTGTAGCTGAATGTACAAGACTTTCTTTTTATACTCTTGAAAGCATGTGCTCAACAGGTCACCATGACTCTCCTTAACATAGGTGACTTGTTTTCGAGTTGGAGTTGTATGTACATGTATGTTGTAGGTTAGGATGGACAATGTTCATGTAGCTGAAAATCTTTTGTTACCTTTTAGTGTATTATCTATCTCCTGCCTAAAAAAGTGTCTTCTTTTAGTCGTGCGATATCGGATCGGCACCTCAGATCGGTCCAATCCCGACTCTAATGGATGTGTGGCGTGTTTGCAGCTGATGTAATCCAGTTCTTTCTTGGTTCGGGCTATCGACCCACAGGAGAACTGTCTGATGGAGAAGACACATTTCCATGTTTATCTTCCCCACTTTGCAAGTCTATTTTGCTCCTGTGACATCGTCACCCCCCCTGCTGCTTCCTGCGTCTGTCCCATAGTTACCATAACAACTGTCACCAGGACGCCGGCCCCCTCATAGTTGTGACAGTTTACTCCTCCAGGTTTGACATCCCCTTTTTTCCTCCTGTTCTTCTTCTTCCTCCCCTGTTTTCTCCTATTCACACTCTTATCTTTATGCTTTTGTCTCTTCTCTTCAACTAATTAGTGTAACTTTGTCCTCCTCATAGCTTTATGTTTTTAATCCTTGCATACACTAATAATTTAATTATTAGTTCTAAAGCATGTAAAAGAAAATCTACTTTCAACCAGCTGCTATAAAGTTTCTCCATTCATGTGACTGGTTCAGCACACACTGAGCAAACACTGAACAAAGAAAGGGATGACAGAGTGGGTGTGAGTTTAATAAACACGTCACAGGACTATTAAACAGAAAATATGTCAATACCGATGTACAGATGGAGTGTAGAATTAATCGGCAAAACTTGTCGTTGTTGTTATTGATCACAGAAATGATTCATTCTTGATATATTTTTAGGTGAAATTCACTGTTGAGCTACTCTGTGCAACTTAGTGAAAAATCTCTGATGTACATGAATTTTTTTTTTAACTTTTAATTTGCTTTTTTGACTGCATGAACTGATGAATAATGTGTCTTCTTTCTGGAGAAGTTTGGGTTGTTATGGTGATCACATCACTGGTACCACATAAAACACACATACAGTTGGGATATTACACTTTCAGCGTGGTATTTTTAAAAAAGTGTCATTTGGAGTCATTACATGAGTTTAAATGCCCATGAAAATAACTATTTGTGCTTTAATTTAGCAGTTTTTATTCTAGTATGCTTCCCCTATGTAAAAGTGAAGTGAAATTTATTTTGGTCAACAACAACAACACAGATTATCATTTTACATAAAAGTACTCAATCAAAAGTACACACATAATAATTTAAATATATACCGTAGTTTTCGGGTCATAAGCCGCTACTTTTTTCCCACACTGTGAACACTGCGGCTTATACTGACATGCGGCTAATGCATTTTTTTTTTTCATGCGGCCAAAAACATTTTGCCTGGTAACAGCAGACCAATAAAATTGGTAAGTAGTATATATACGGTATATATTTTTTACCGGTTGTTAAGAGACGTTGTAATGTTGTTTGTGCACTGTTCCGTAAAAAAACCATAAGCAACGTAATTTGTGTGTTACTGATACATACATACATACATACTACACTGTTCGAGGAAAAGAAGCATTTGCAGTATGTATTTTTGTATGTTACCATAACGTTTATGTTGCCATGTTTATGTTACCTTACGGATTAAATTAAACGTTAAAAATCCTCACGTGTAATATTTCTGTGTAAATATCTCATATTACGAGTGAAACGCATACGGCTTAAAATCCAGTGCGGCCTGTACAAGTACAAAATTGATTTTCTTTCTAAAATTAGAGCATGCGGCTTTTAATCAGGTGCGCTCTGTAGTCCGGGAATTACGGTAATTTATTGTAAAAAATAAATATTGCTTGAGAGAGATGGAAAGTCAGTTTTCATAGCATACCAAAGAGAGGCAGATGGGGAGAGAGGCTGTTGTTAATAGGCAGGTATATAACGACATTTCAGTATTTGTTTCGGTGGAAACATGTTTGGTAGAGACAACAAGCAAAAGTCTCTTCAGATTTTCTTTTTTAAAGCTTCAGAACAGCCTCTGGGTCAAGATTGGATATTAACACAAATGAATGAACAAGACTGGTTTAAAGCAGTATTGTATTTGCAGGTTTTTACGTGCTGGATTTGTGATAATTAGACCTTTTCTTCTGGCCACTGTGATAGTTTCACTAGTTACATTTTCAGGTCACTCGAAGGTAGGGCTGCTCGATTATGGCAAAAATGATAATCACGATTATTTTCACTGAAATTGAGATCTCGATTATTTGACGATATTTATTTAACAATAACAATGTATTGAATAATGACTTTAAAGATTGTCAAAAAATAATATAAAATAGTGTGCAAATACTGATAACAGTGCAAATGTTGCAATATAAAAAATAAATGAAAAATGTAAACATCTATGTTTAGTGAACTTTGCAGTGTTGCTCTGTGGTGCAGCTACGACACTGTAGCAAAGTTTACACACTATGTCTACTTGTTCCACGTCTGACTCCGCGAACCCATAATGTTTCCACACCACTGAAGTTTTTTTTACCTCTCTTTTCAACCAACGGTAGTCACTCTCCTCTCCAAATAACTTCTGCTTAGCTTTCCGAGCTTCCCTTGGGTCCTCTTAATTGTTGTGACACGTGTTCAAAATGCAGAGAGGTGCGCTCGATTTGCCACACGGAGCAGCGCGAGAGTAAAGCATGAGGGAGGTGCTAATAATCGGCTCAGTCATTTTTAATGATCGTTGAAAGCCCAGATCATAATCTAGATTAAAATTTGATTAATTGAGCAGCCCTACTCGAAGGTTCGTCTCATTTACTTGAGCCCTACCAATTTCTATATTTCTATAGCCGCAGCTCACAGTGTAGTCACACAAAGAAGGGAAGACTGAAAAGTTTGGTCACAGAGATCCTATGATATGGATTTTATGATTTAAAAAAATGAAGTGACAAAAGATGTCACTATCATATCAATCTATCTATATTCTTATAAAACCCTGTTTATAGGCGTAAGCACGATTTGTATAGCACCAGCATAAAATCTTTTATGTAAAATCCATAAATATAGTTTTGAAAAGCACTTTTAATCAGTGCAATTCTTTCATTACTACCTTTTGGGTAAAATGCTTAGGCTGTTAAAAACAGGGCTTAATGAAGAAAAAGGAAGCATGCTGACCTAGAAAACTAGGAATATATGCACATGAAAACCCAAGAAAGAGAAGAGAAGAAGGTTAAAAAAAAGTATCTACAGAGGCCATTCTTCAAAAAGTGACATTGAGAAATGGACCTGGGGAGGTGGGACCACTATTCTAAAATAAAATCACCATCTTCAGCAGCATGGCGCTGCAGGGATACCTGTTCTGGGTCAGGGTGTGTGTGTGTGTGCGCGCGCGCACGCACGTCCGCTCATGTGTTTTTTGAGTCTGTGTGTGAACAGATTGCGGTGTGTGCGCTGCATGTTGTTAGCTCTGTTGGCAGTTCTGATGAAGCTGTCATGAGGTTTAGTCACATCTTTCATAAGACTTGCACACACACACCAGAGAGCAGGGGAGTAATAGTCTGTTAATTAGCCTGTTGCTCCCCTGCATGTGTGTAGGCGTTGCTAAGCAGAGCACGCTCCCCGTCGCTGTAGTTCAAACTGAAGAAAAAGAGGTAAACGTGTTTCTTTGCGGCGATTGTTGCAGACACCTGGTGGTTTAATCGGCTACCTGATGCAACACATTGCCTGTTTTTTTTTGCCCACGCTAGATAAGTTACGCATCAGGTAGCTTTTTTTGTAAGATGGACTGTGACTGTAGGTTTTCATTTCCAACGTCCGGAGAGAAAAACAATGGTACAGAGGGGAAAAAACAGCTTACAATACGGGCAGCTTTGGCTAAATCATGAGTCTAACATGCTATACTGGAAATCAGAGAATCATCACAAAGCTCAAATTAAGATTTTTAGCCTCATTTTATTTTATGTTATTAAACCAATATCAGCTTGCTAGCTTGCCTGGTCAGCATGATGTTATCATATGTCACATCTGTTGACTCTATTCAAGGTTATACACCTATTTAAATGAAACTAGCTGTCACAAAGCTGATGATACATGCAAAAAAGATCATTACTAACATGTCTGGTTCTTTGTAACTGCAGTTATTTTTTTAATGGTCACATTCAGGTGCCATCCTATACAGTGGTGTTGAGGCTACTCACCATTACACTATTACAGTACAATTATTCTTTCAAACTGGTGGATCATCCCCTTTTAAAGATGTTAGATGTTCATTTTGCAGCATTAGCAAAGCAATAACAATAAATCACTGGTTACATAAAGTTGCTTGTATATAAATACATGCATTTCCCTCTGTAGTTGAGTAAACTGTAATACAGGGCTTGGATTTTGTTGAAACTAAACCATGATTAAATTATGTTGTAGGATTAAAAGTAAGTAGTTGAAACAAACATTTGTCAGCGAGAGAATGAGCACAATATCTGCAGGAGGAGAAAGGGGGGGGGGGGGGGGGATGAAATTACATTTCATAACATCAAGTGTGTGTGTGTGTGTGTGTGTGTGTGTGTGTGTTTGTGAGACCTGATTAAGGACAGTACAGAATGAAGTGTAGGAGGTGATACAGTAACACCAGCTGGTCTACATACTGACACACCAGACTGCCAGATCCGTGTGTGTGTGTGTGTGTGTGTGTGTGTGTGTGTGTGTCAAAGAGAGAAACAGACTTTGTGCGTGAGCAGACTTGAGATCAGATAACAGACTGGCTTGATGTCAAACTGATTATAAGTTACAATAGCTCATTAGCAAAACCACCTGCATGTTTGTTTTGAATTACGTGTTAGCTGTGGTCCCCGAGCTGCTATAATCTGAACACATGTTCAGAAAAACTCATCCCTTTTTAGTCAAGAGTGCAGAATCCAAAGATTGGAGACTGATATCAGGGGTTCATGTATCTTCTAATCAGAGATGGGCAGTAACGCGTTACTGTAATCCGATTACTTTTTTCAAGTAACGAGTAAAGTAAGGGATTACTATTGCAAAAACGGTAATTAGATTATGGTGACTTTCACGTAGGAACGCTGCGTTACTGCGTTACTAAAACCGTGATTTTTTTTGCGAGAATGTCTCATGACAGTGACGTAAGCGAGTGCGACGTTCGTGACAACAGCTGTCTGCAGATCAACAGTGGATAATATATCGAGTGCAGGAGAGAGTATGAGCGTGCAGCGTTTAAAGCGTGGAAGTACTGACCTTACTTTAAGTTTGATTCCATAAAAAGTGACAAAAACATTAGCGTCCATTGTGCGTGGGAAGAAAACTTCTTTTTCCAGCGAAAAAACCCCTAAACTTCCAAGCAAGCACCGAGTGCGCTACCACGTAATGGGAAACTCACAGAGAAACTCGCGGATTCTTCCACTGACCGCCGCGGCACACCTGCACCAGGGTTAACCTCCGCCTACCCTGCTCCTGCTTTACAGGTGAAAATAGAGCAAAAGGGTCTGAGCGCTGAGTCTTTGACTTTATTTATTTTCTGCTGTGTTTTACTTGCATCTATTTGAAAGAGTGAGTGTAAACACACAAAAAAACAATTATTTTATGTGCTGGAATGTGCAGAAAATGGGTTTAAATATTAAACAAATGTCTTCCAGTCAGAGAATGTTGCATATAATTAAATTTTTGCTTGATGCATAAAGTTAAAAGATTAAAACTAATAAAACAAGTTTTAAAAAGAGACTTTTCCATTTGATTAAATTTTGTATGATGGATTACGTAGAAAAAGTAGAATTGGGCTGAAAGATCTATCGCTTTATCACCTATTCAGGTTGTAAATCGTGTTTTTAAAAAGTAACTAAGTAACTAAGTAATTAATTACTTTTGAAAATAAGTAATTAGTAAAGTAACGGGATTACTTTTTGGGGGAAGTAATCAGTAATTAGTTACTTAGTTAAGGGGCGACCGTGGCTCAGGGGGTTGGGAAGCGTATCTGTAACCGGAAGGTCGCCGGTTCGATCCCTGGGCTCTCTGTCCTGGTTGTTGTGTTGTCCTTGGGCAAGACACTTTACCCTACTGGTGTTGGCCAGAGGGGCCGATGGCGCGATATGGCAGCCTCGCCTCTGTCAGTCTGCCCCAGGGCAGCTGTGGCTACAACTGTAGCTGCCTCCACCAGTGTGTGAGAGTGAATGAATAGTGGCATTGTAAAGCGCTTTGGGTGCTTTGAAAAGCGTTATATAAATCCAATCCATTATTATCATTACTTCTTTCAAGTAACTTGACCAACACTGCTCGTAATAAATAAATAGGAAAAAGGAAAAAGTAACAAAGAAATAACAAACCATATATTTCTGACAATTTATGTTCAAGGTCCTGAAATTAGACATTTAAGAAAAAAAAACCCATCATGGCTTTTTGCTGCTCTAAAATCTTAATTTTGCCCTAAATTTCCAGTTCAAAATGGTTTCTCTGTGAAGTCAAAGCTTTGTTGTGCTGAGATGTGGGTTTCAACTAAACTAACCTTTTTAAACTCAGGCTATTCAAGGAGAGATGGCAGGCAGGTCACAGCTTTCAGGCAGTAAACACATGCTGGAAATCTCTTCTGTAATTGGGCTTTCTGGTCGTGGTTCAAGTCTGACTAATAAATTATAAGGATGTTGAATAAATCCATCTGTGCCAAAGTTAGTCTTTGCATTAGTAAGAAGACTGATTTGACTTGATAGCATTTACAGCACATAATAAAAATGTGGACTTTGTTGTGTAATTGCAGCTATTGCTCGACATCCAGCGTTAGTAGAGCTGGCATATCAAAGAATGAGATGAGAAGGCATTGGACAGCGAGAAAGAGGGGAATCAGATTTCCATCAAGATCTTGTACTGATGATGGAAGAGTTTGTCAGCTGTGTAAAGTCTTCTCCAGAAGGTCTCTAAATTCTAAATGTGTTGATGGACATGATGTCTGGTATGACATGCCCCGAACACCTCTCCCAGGAGGCATCCTAATCAGATGCCCAAACCACCTCAGCTTTCTTTTTTCGATGTGGAAGATCAGCAGCCCTCCAAAATTTCCACTGATGGAAAAAACCTGGGTGTATTGAATGACCAGCTTTTTCCTGAATGAAAAAGCAGGGAAGCAAAAATCCATTGATGGAAAAACCTGCTCATTCAGTATATTCAAGATGTCAGCTGACCTCATTTTTTGGGCACATAACATTACAAAAGCTTGACCTCACCAACTGAAGCTAACCCAGAAACAAAACACTGCTCTCGCAGGCTTGTAGGCTGAGCAGTAGGAATGATGGGTGCCTCAGGCCACATTAAGTTTTCCCTTTGCCACTGACTCCTATCTTTATGCTCCTTATCAAAGTGAAGCTGTTTTTCGGATTAGCCTCCCTGATAAGCGGTTTTCTGAAGGCTACACAGCTGTTTGGTACCAATCTCTTCACATTGTGTGTGGAAATGCTTCTACTTTCACTATTAAACATAGGCATAAATTCTACTGCTGATTATTTACAATTTATTTTATATCTTATTAGTATTGATATATTATTTACGATTATATATCTCCGATCATGATCATTCAGATCGAATGATCTGAAAGATGGTTGTTCACTGCTATCCTTCCAGGTTTTAATAATATATTGGACAGTCCCAATTTTCGAAGTTACAGCAATCTCAATCGTTGTTTACTTTGCTTAATCTAGACCGATTATTTCTAAAACAGAGTAACATGTCGTGTGCAACCACAGGAAACGTCTTCCGTATCAACTTCATCAGTAAGGGTTAAATAACAAGGTGCCAGCTGAAACTTTAAATAATCACATATTCAGTGTAAGGCTTTTACCTAATTTAGTTACATCCAGGTGTGACTTTTTTTTTTGCCTGATATATCTTTGGATTTAATAATTTTCACACATATCTAAACCATGTAATGTCTCACTTATTTACAAAATTGGAAATAAGCTGTCATGGCTTCATCAAAGATGAGGATTTCCTGGTGTTTTTACATTATAAATGACCAGAGTGCCATAAGAGGGCAATTTAGGAATTTAGGAAGTCTTGGTTAAATTAAAAGAAAGACCAAAATGAAATGTCTTTGTAACTTTTTAGGCCGGCACGTGTTTTCAGAACCACTCCAGTGTGTTTTTGCATTGATTCTACATGTCTCCCTTGTTTGGTGGGAGATGATGGTGATAAGAGTTTTTTTTCTTGTCCTTTTGAAACAACAGCTGACAAAACAGTCTAAGCACCAGGTCCCTTTGGTCCCTGTTCAAAGTTCCTCCAATCTTTTTAAGCTGATGTGAATTCATTCATCGTTAGATAAATTGAGTAGTTCCCGTGTGGTTACTGAACTATTCTTGTTTTACCAAGTATCATTTTAATGAATTAACAAATTTCATATTTTAATTTTAAAGTCTGAACCAAACCAGATCTAATCCTTGAGTGTAACATAGCCTAAACAGCCCCTTGGAGGAGGTAATCAGAATCAGAATCAGAATACTTTATTCATCCCGAGAGAAATGATGGAGAATTAATCGTTCTTTTATATTCCTCAGCAGGATTGATCCCTCTAGTCACAGGTCCCTCTCTCCAACCTTAAAGAGTCCACTACGCTCAAAAATTAAAGTTCATAGACATGCTGCATAACCGTGTCTAAAGGCAAAAGTGTAAATTGCCGCAATTAAAAGAAGTGCAATCACAGCCTCTTCATGGCTATGTCTAACTGCTCTGATTTCACCCCAGGATTCTGATTTGAAGTGTGGTTATTCTTGAGCCAAACTTGAGATCTTTAGTTTTTCTTTTTTATGTTTTGGGTTTTTTTGCACTATGATGTTTCAAATATATGCAAAGGCTTTTGGGCACATCATGTGTTTCAACATATTTTTTTAACTAAATTCTTTGTGACATGTCTAACAGCACAGTTCTTGTGTCAAATTTTAGCTTTTTTTTTTTTTTAGATCATCTCATCCACTTATGGGTGATGATAATGAAAGGATATGCATTGCAATATCTTTTCATGTCATGTATCTGTGGCAACTTTGTACAAAGGAAAGGTTTAGCCAGTTTATCAGTGTTTGGCTCAATAATAAAAAGCCATTTCCGACTTGAATCTATTTGTTGTTAGTTGACCATAGTCTACCAATAGCATCATCAGGTCTCTGAAATGGCCCAAACCAAGTTTGTTGTTCAAATAAATGTTTATATTAATCTGCCAATCAAGTCACAGAAACCTTTACGGTTTGCTAGGTTGTTAACGTCAGGGCTACTTTACGACCAATGTAGCCAACCATTTTGCAGCAGCATGACACCACACCACACCATTTAGAATAGAATAAAAAGCCTTTATTTTGTCAACGTACGTGTGGACAAACAAAAATAATGTCATAGTCTTTAGCAATATTTTACAATGTCCTGAGTGGTGAGAGTGCAGATCTAGAGTTCAGTACTTTGATGTCATTGTGATAGAAGCTTTTCTGTAATGTGAAGGTGTGGAGTGCCAGGTTCCTGTTGGAGCACCTTTATGACAGTTTACAGTCTTTATCCCTGTAGGCAGACTCATTTCCTTTGTGTATTAATCTTGTGGTGTCAACTGAAAACACAATGACTAAGTTGATTTTGTCGGTTGGTTGGCTGCGATTAGAGAAGTGGGCCTAGGGTGCATCCCTGAGGAGCACCTGTGCTATATGTCAGAGTAGGGAAGTGATGGGTCCCCAGTCTAGCAGACTGTGGTCAGATTTGTTAAGAAGTCACTGTTGCAACCTCTGGTGGGCCTGTGGCTTCTGAAGAAGATTCTGTCTGCTGTGATCTTCGTCTCATCCTAATTAGCTTTTGTTGCAACATGATGTCTGCTTCTCAGATATGTTGACTGGTTCTTAAAAGCAACCAAAATAAAACTGACTTTGCTCCAACTCTGAATAACAGGTAAATGGGAGACACTGATTACATTGAAAGTTTAGGTACTGCAGGCTGTGCTGATTACATCAGTAAAGCAGATAAGTGGATATCTCTACATGGCTAGCAATCATATGCATATGAGCCTGCATATGCACCTGCCTCATAAGCCATTTTCACACAAGACCTTTTGGCAGTCTCAGGGCTGGACATTTTTTCACACATTTTCCTTTCTGTAATATAACTCAGAGTAGGAAACGGTTCACTTCAGGCACACTCCCACTACTGGAAATACTCCATGTGGCTTAGAAAAGGTGAGTTTTCAGAATAGAGCATGCAGGAACTACACATGATGCACATATGCGAGCAGTAAATGGAGGAAATTATTTGTTGCACCATTCTCAGATGACATCACACAGATTTGCTACTAGGTCAACTGAAACTAAACTAAAACTAGGGTAAAGAAACATTTAAATTAACCAAAATAAAATAAAATAAAATAAAATAGAGTTTTGAAAATAGCTACTCCAGAACATATTGTGTACTCGCAAAATAAATGAAGTAAAAAATCATCTCGCTTATGTGATCTACCTTTAAAAAATGCTGTGATTATTTTAAGACCCATTCTGAGCTTTTGAAAAATTTGTCTCTTATCAAATGTCCTAATGAAGCCGACAGAAGAAGAAGAAAGACTAGCTAACGTCTGATTAGACTTCAACGGGCATTTTCTTTCTTGAATCCACCTCGGTTGGTTGACGCACACAAGAGTTTTGACTTTCAGCATGTGTATAAAAATGGTGATAGAGCAGTGTTTATGCAAAAAAAAAAATCGGTGTGGATATAGACGTCAAATGCATGCAGTTATCTTCTTTGTTGACTCTGGGACTCTAATCTTTTAACAGCTATAATCTTCCCCTGTTAGCAGAAGCTTGTGATTTCTCTCAATCTTTCTTAAACTTGGTGCTGTTTACTGTGCAACAACGCTGTCTCCAGACTTTGCACTGAACACACATGCATTTAGTGTGAGACTATAATATTGGGTGGATTTAAAAAGGCTGCTTTTCTTCTTCTGTTATGTAAAATGGGTCATGCAGTGTAACATTATGGCATAACAAGGTGGTTGATATATTTATTTATTTATTTATTTATTTATTTATTTATTTATTGTTAAAAGCGTTTAGAATATATCCTCCAGTCTAATTTCCTGCTGATCAAACTACTCGGGAATAAAAAAAAAAAAGATTATCTGCCAATCTGCTTTCATGATCGACATAAATACAACGCCTTAAATGGTTCATGACATCAATCCAACGTATATCATTCGATTTTCCAAACACACAAAGGATCTCAGTTTTTCATCTAGCTCCTGGCCAAACAGAATATGAAGATGGAAAACAGCGAGGCACAAATGCCTCTCTCTCTCCTCCCTCTGTTGGTCAATCTGGATTATGTAAACAGGGAAGTGCAAGCTCGGGTAGATACCGTAACTGTGGTAGTGTGGCAAAGGTGACCGTGTGCGAGCGCGAGCGTACTCGTTTGTTCCCAGGCAGTCCTGGCTTCACGTTCCAGCTGTCACTACCTGCTCTTTCTCTCCTCCCCCACCTCGCTATTTCCAATTCTGCTGCCCCTCCCCCCCAGACTTCCTTACAATGTGTGTTAGTATGTGTAACCATGTGACTGGGCTATGACCTTTCACCTTATGTGTGTGTGATCTGTGAAGGGTAATCCCACACGACCTCTTCCCTTTCTTTTCATCACGCTCTTCCACTTTTCTTGTCCTTTAATTACACATCTAGCCATTTTCTATTCCATCCCTTCTTTCTTGTCCTCCACCCTGTCAGGCTTGTGTTTTTCTTCCCCCACCTCCATGGTTCTTACTTCTCTCCACAGTTCGTCTCATCTGCACTGACAGTGTTTGCATTTATGTGTCACTGAAATTTACCATTTGTTGCAGTTGCGGTGTTTACGATGTGTTTATTAGTGTTAATGATGTGCGATGCTGCCCCGAGGAGCCAAAAAAAAAGAATTTTCCAAACAGAAAGTTGTACCACATGACTTTATTCATCTCCTTGTTTCAGCTTTGCATCTTGCAGCCATAGTTTGACTCCAGCATCACCCTCTCTATCGGTTCATATTGATCGCCTCCCCTCTCTGTCCACAATCATAAATCAGGCTGAAGTGGATTTGTGATTATATGTTACCGTTTTAGCTTGTCAGATCTGTATTTACACATTTATTACTACTAAACTAGGCGCCAGTCTATCCCAACCAATAAACAAATTCATATTCGATCGTATAAAATGTGTGCTTTTTGGACACCGAGAGAGATCCTCCAATCTAATGTTTCTGACATCAGTTTTGAAGGATTTCATTTTCATTGGGGCAAAACAGAATCAGCACAATAAAAACTGCCATAAACTATCAGATCGTTCACTCCTCCTCTTCCCCCTTTCCCGATCTCTCATCCTCTTCTTTTCCTCTCATCTTCTCCTCTCTGTCCATCTCTTCCTGGTTGAACCCCATTACCCTTGTTACCTAAGGCAGCTTTCCTTGAGTGGGTGTGTCCTGCTGACATCACACACTGGCTCCTGTGTCGGTTGGCTGGGGGAGGGGAGAAGCAGAGAGAGGCGGGAGGAGGTAGACCGGAAAAGCTGCGCAGTGGCGTTGCGGGGGTGTTTCTACGTACGGCGGTCAGGGGCAGTTTTCAACGACTCATTGTTTTGTAATTGTCCCGATGGTCTTCTGTCCTCAGTGGAGCGCCGGTAAAGCTGCGCGACGAGGCTAGGTGTTGGGTGACTCACACACACACGCGCGCGCACACATAGACAGACACCTACACACACTTTGACACGCTCGGTTCAGACAGAACAGAGGAAGTGTGTAAACTGTATGAAGAAGGAGCACACACACAGATTGGAATAAGTTTCTGAGAGTGATAAGGAGGAGGCATGAATCTCTCACCAGACTAGGATACAGAAAGTTGCAGCCACATGACATGGGTGAGTAGCTGAAACCTTTTGACTGACTGGTTCAGTGTGAGATTCCTTCTACCGCTTTCTCTCTCTGGTCTCGTCCCCACATGTGTGTTTTGTTCTGTAATCTCTCAGTCAGCCCAGTAATATCTCCTGCTCTGTCTTTTTATCAGTACGAATGCAGACACATTCTATCATACTGACCTATATGTGGTGCCGTGCCAAGTCTTTAGCTGGGCTGTTGAGGCAGAGCAGAGCTCAGAGGTTTCATAAGGCATGTTATGAAATAGACACAGGGGTTGTCCTTGTTCCTGTTCCTGCCCCCCAAAAAAGTATCTTTGCCTCAAGTTTCAAGGACTTCTGTGTCATTTTATTTATGTAAGACTTTCTTCTTGTTTCTGATTCACTTTTTTTTTTCTTGAGGTTGATGTAAAAGTGTCTCGTCCCAAATCAGTTTTTGTAAAGTATAAGTAGCTTCCAGTCTTTGGGGTAATAGAATAGAATTCAACTTTATTGTCATTGCACATGCACAGGTGCAGGGCAACGAAATGCAGTTTGCATCCATCCAGAAGTGCTTTAGTGATATAGATATATTACAATATATATTAGCAATAATATAGATATGTAAGTAGGGCTGGGCCATATCATACGGTTCACGGTAATACCGGTATAATTTTGGGCAACGATAGAAAAATGAAATATCGCGATAGAATATGGGTAAAACGCGCATGCGCAGCGCCTTTGTTTTCATACGCACATGTCGGAAAAAGCATGGCGGCGAAAGCAAATCGTTGAATGAAACGCAACTTCAGTGGTGTGGAACTGGTTTAGCTTTCGTCCGTCAGATACACAACAAAGCACTATTTTTGGTAGAGCATGCTAGCGGGCCGTCGTTATTACCGTGTTTTTTGGAAAATACGGCACACTTAAAATCAATCCTTTGTCAAGCACCCTTGGCCACTGTACTAGTGTATTTCCATTGTGGGGGTGTTTACTGTAGGGGGGAGGAGACCAGAGGTTATAACTGTAACTGTTGTGTGGAGTTCTAGAGATCAGCCTTTAGAATAGGACTGCAGTGTGCTGATCTCCAGATGCATCTGTAAGAATAATGGGTAATAAAAGGATTGTGTAAAACATGGAAACATCTCAGCGTGATCTCTACCAGGACCAAAAGAATCGCAGAGACCGGCGTTGTCTCAACAATTGTCAGCAAGGAATTTGCATTTGCACTGTTAAATTTTTATATAACTTTAATTCACATAAAACAGCTGCTTGTTTAAGTGAAAATACATTGATGTTTTGTTTTGTTTTTTTGCACTAATAAAGTTGTGGAGTTGTAAAGTATTTTGTCCAGTGTCAGTTATATCGTCAGTTATATCGTTATCACAAATTTTCAAATGTATATCGTGATAAATATTTTTGGTCATATCGCCCTGCTCTAGTAATAAGCCATCTAATCCAGGATGAAGGGCTTCCTGTAAGTTTTTATAACAGTGTTCCCTCAGGTCTGTTAAAAAAATGTAACAAATTGGATTCATTTGCTGTAGAAAGGGTTAGGGTTAGGGTGTTAGGGGTTAGGGTTAGGGGTTAGTAGAGTAAACATTTGCTTGTTTACTCTACTCCATATGAATAGATATGAGTTTGCCACTCAGTGATTTCAACAGTGTTTCAGATCCACAAATAAACTTCTCATATGTTTCAGTGTGCGTTTAAAAATGTGTGGAAGGTAAAACGACACATTTCGAAGGCGTTCTATTACTGAGGTCACTCTTAGTATAACAGTAAACAATCGGTTTTAAGTATTGGACTGTCTTTATAAAATACGTGTGATATAATGTGTAACAGTTTTGAGTTTCTTAGCAGAAACCGCATATAAAGTAATAATGACGATCTTATAACACATGTAAGGGTTCTGATGGATGATGTGAGCTTTGATCTTATTTTGAAGGCGTTTCAGAGATGCTCACTCATGCAGAGGCATTCCTCTACGCTCTCTATTCTGTCACACACACACACAGTGGGGTCACCACGGAATCCCGACTCTGTCACTTGTCCAGCACTTAAAACAATCTCACGTGGGAGCGGGGAGATGTCTTTGAACGGGTGTTGTTTTTGTGTGGAACTGTGTGAAGTTAATGGTTCACTAAAGTATTTATTTAGTCTTCAGTGGCTTCAGATCTGTTATAAACAGGTGGGATTTCCAAAACTTTAGCACAGATTTAAAAAGAACTGTTGATTATTTGAATTTATTGACTGAATACTATTAGAATATTCAGTCAGTGAAGTTAATTTCACTAATTTCCATGTTTCCTTCAGTATACTACAGCAGCGGTCCCCAACCCCCGGGCCTCGGACCGGTACCGGTCCGTGAGTCGTTTGGTACCGGGCCGCGAGAGTTGAAATGTATAGTTTTCAGGGTTTTTATCGGTTTTCAGCGTTATTTTGTTATCGTTTTTATCGTTTACTTGGTTTTCCTGGGTCTTTGCACGTGTTTTATGAATAAATCTTCTTTTTTTCGGTACCGGTACTAGTTTTATTTTATTGTATTTATCCGCGACACCTTAAAGGCCGGTCCGTGAAAATATTGTTGGGCATAAACCGGTCCGTGGTGCAAAAAAGGTTGGGGACCGCTGTACTACAGCATCAGTCAGCGCTTAGTATATAAATAGGTGTATTTTGATGGTACACATTAAAAATAGAGCGCAATGAAAATAAACATATTCTCTTATAAATTTGCAGCAGTTTACTTCAGCATTGCTCTCTCACCTTATTTTGAAACACCTTTATTGTGCATTGCCTCGATATTTTTTATGTCCAATCATATCTCTCCATGATGTATTCCTCAAGATCGGGGATGTCAATCATAAGGCTTGGATGCCAGAATCCAATCCAGCCCATTGGATTCTTTTGGAAAATGAAGGAGGGCATATTTTTACTTTTTAGTGTATTTTAATAAGTTTTGCACCTTATGGGGGATAAAGACCTCCCCACTGACTGTTCATACTATACAAAAAGTAATTAAGTAATAGATAAACAATTAAATAGTTAGTTAGTTGCTGTGCTTTCTATATTGACTTTAGAATTTATTTATTTTTAACAAGGAGTCAAAAAAAATTGACATTTTCTATGAATTAACGGAAACTTTCTGTTTTCTAACTACAGGATCACGTGAGTGACCAGGATACAGGATATTGTTCTGTAAATTTAAACATTTATTTCTTACAATTTAAGCCCAAAGAGTCATGCTGACAGATTTCTGTTATTTACTACAACAGCTTTTTTTTGTCGTGTGGAAAAACTGAGACGCATTGTTGAAATTGCATTATTTCTTATATTATGATATTTCAGGGGATTAAATGTGTAAACTTCTTTTCACTGACAGAAACTGGTTTTTCACCAGTCTGCCCCACTTAGGATCAAACTAAGCTATGAGTTTGTGACCCACAAAGTAAACTGATATAGAATTAGAGATCAGTAAAATTAGACTGATCTCGAGGGATCTGTTTAGTGCAGGAAAGCCAAATGATGCATCAGAACGTCTCCTTTATGTGAGTGCACCTTGGGCCTTGAAGTGCGGTAAAAGTTATAATGGCCATTATCACTCACTAGGTGTTTAAAGTTTGAGAGTCTGTGAAAGTCACTTTGTTGTAATGCGTGTTAATCCTCTGACGTGTGGTTGTGTGTACATGTGTAATTTGATCTTTGAGGCAACAACTTTTACAAGCCTTGCTGAGATGTTGTAACGCCTTTAATCATCAACGAACACTTAAATGGTTCCTGCTTCTGTGTATGCTTTGTATTCCTGACTCTGTTTATGGGGGAGTGGTTTAATATGACAGTTTTTTTGTTTTTTTTTAGCTTTAGTTGAGCGAGGGGAGGAGATTGAAGGGTGGTAGGAGTCCCCCCTCAGCAGGGCCCCAGCTCCAGCATGAAGGGTTATGTAAGTTTTCAGCTGCCAGCCTTCCTAGCTGCCTCTGCCTCACATTCACATTGTTATTGACCAGAAAGGAGCACACAGTGGTGGACCAGTAGTCAGAGAGTCAGTCAGTCACTGAGGTAGTCAATTTAAAGCCCACCTAAGTGTAAAGCCAGGCTAAGAGGAGGGAAGATCCACCTCCTCCTTACTTCTTTTTAAAAGTTTTTTTTCCTTGAAAGGGGAAGCAATTTTGAGAGTGTGACAGGGAGGCAGAGGACACCAGCTTTTCCTCTGTTTCTGATAACCATGCTGCTTCTGGATGAATCGGAATCATTTGCAGGTGGGTGACATAATTCGCCTGAACCGTGTTGAGGTTGTGGAAGCGATTCATCTTTGGGGAGAAAGTTAGAAAGAAATGAGGGGAAAATATGGAGGTGCGTAAATGTTGTATGCGCTATGAATGCTTTAAGAACAGGAAGAAAACGCCACACAGAGAGCTTCACGCGTACGCTGAAGTTTATCTGATGAGATAACGAACAGTGTTACTTGGCTGCAGAGGCGCTTCCTTTCTGCATCCTGTTTCAGGAGAGGCAGCATGAAGAGAAGCCAGAGAAGAGGTGCACGGAGGGGGAAAATGAGTTAGAAGCTGCAAGATGATGAGAAATGGGGAACTTTGATGTTATAAAACCAGCTAAGAATTGACTAGAATGTGCAGCAGTTGTTGATTGAGGGTCGTTAAGTTACTTAACATTGTTGTGTAACACTGGATCTATACCTCCTTAGGCGTGTGCAGTCTATCTGAGCACGCTTTCTATTTACCTTTCTGGTTTCATCTATTTTTCTCTTCTCAGTCACCGTCTACAATCGCTGCTCTCTCTCTGCTCGATTCGTCCCATTTTTCTTATCTTCCTTCCATCTTTCAGCCGGTCTTTCTCCCACTCGTGTCCACTGCCTCTCTCTCTGTTGTCATCTCAGTTCCTGCCTCCGATTGGCTGTCTCTACGGTTACCTAAACCAATGCCAGTGCTGTGATTGGCGGACGGGGGTAGGATTGGGCCATGCTGGAAGTGTGAGCATGTGGAGGCAGGAAAACATATGGTTCAGCAGACCAGTGGGTTAGGGGGGTAAACGGCTGTAGCTGGAATGAATGAAAATGAAGGCTCTGAGTTCGTTCACATTTCTTCATCTGTTTATCCAGCAAACACAAGATAATCAGAAACTTCAAATCTTGTGTTAGATCAACTTTAATAGTTTGTTTTCAGTCAGATCAGGATTTTAAGTCTTAAATTTGTCTTAATTTGAAGCTGTCTTCACTGAATTTAGATGTACAGTGCAATGATTTGTGAGTCTTGTTGCACATGCGCTCAGTTTAAAGTTGACTCACAGATATTAAAAACATGTGATCGTGTGGATGAAGTAGGATCCAGAGTGGCCCTAAAACCATATTCAGATTGTCCTTGTTCTGCTTTTTATTAGTTTTTTAAGATCCATGTACATTTGCAAACAGTGAACGGAAATCTTGGTCCGGACGTCTTTGCACGTATGCCAAAACTTCTGATAAATTAGACACTGCCCTCCAGGGGCACTTTAGGCAAACAATGGCTTCCCGCAGTGTGCCCAATAGGAATGTAACTATTCAAGGTAAAGTTATGCGTCACGTCAGTCATTGTTTCATTTTATGCCCAATGTTCTGCAGTAAAAAGACAAAACAGTGCAGCTGCAGGGATTTTTACACGTTTTAACAGCAGTTGTTGAGATTAAAACAGGTACTGTTAAGGTCTCCAGAAAAGGTCACCAGCTCATAATTCAGGATCTGCCTGATCACGTAAGCGTTTTTTTTAGACTTTAAAAACAGTGCTTTAATTTTGCTTAGCGAGCACCACGGCCCACTGACTCTCCTCTTGTTCCCTTTTGAAAAACGTTCACAGAAAATCCTTTATGGAGAAATAACTGTCTGCATGCTCGTAATTCATGGGATCGCTCTGGGCGTTTGGCTCACTATGAAAAGAGACACTAGATACCTCGTCATGTCTCTGATTGTGCTGTGTCAAATAGCGACGAAGGGTAAAAAGAATAGGACACACTGTTTTTCCCTAAATCTGTTGTGCGTGCGTGTATTTGAGAACAGTGCGTCCGTCAGTGGAGAGAGGGTTTCCGTGAAAAGAAAACAAATTTGACATTTTAATAGCAGCAAAAAGTCTGTCGTACAATAAAACAGGAACAGGCTTGTACTGATTGTTCTTCCATCGTTCTGCACTGCTTGCTCTGTTCAGCTGTAATTGGCCTCAGCATGCCGGGGAGGAACAACCCATCCTGTTCAGGCCAGCACTGGAGTCCGGGCCAAGCACCAGGAGCACGTGCAGTCTGATTGCTTTCATAACGCCCCGGTGCTGAGGATGGACACACGGCTAATGCTCTCTTTGTCAAAAAGCAGTTTTTATTAAATGTTCTTTCATCTTCCTGGTACAGCAGATTTCTTTGTCTTTATTGTAAAATTTCCCCTTCCAGGTTCGAGTGACCTCTCTTTTTCATCTTTCTCCCATCCACACTTTTCCGAGTGCCTCACTCCTCCTCTCTCTCAAGTCTTAAAGAATTTGACCACAGATTAAAGCAGGTAGCAGATTTCCTTTTAAGAAATTTATACCCCATAAACTTGAGATCTTCTTTAACTTTGTGTGTATCCTCTGCTGCACTTCCAAGTCCTGTTTTACCTCATCTAATCCCCAGTTATTCTCTCTGTCTCATTAAATGGCCGCAGTGCTGTATAATGTTACAGTACAAAAGTCTTTTGATCAGATAGCGAACGTCATGGGTGTGGTGCCTGCACTAAGCCAATACCGGTTACATTATTTCACATTGCTACTAAATATTGGCTAGATTACAACGAGCTTAGAAATCTAAAGATGCTTTTTCAGTCTGCAGTGATCATTTATTCAGCTTCTTTTTGACAACCTGATTGGTAAATGTAAAGAGACACAAGTCCCTGAAATGATAAACAAATAATTATAAAACAGCCCTATGATAGATTGGCGATGTTTCCAGTGTGTACCCAGCCTGTCGTCCCGTAATAGGTGGGATTGAATTAGTGGAAGAATAACGGATGGATTATAAAATGTGATTTGTTTCAGTCTCTTTATAACGACTTCACAATCATAAATTTTACTTGTATTGATGTGTAATTAAATAGTCGTTATGGGTTGAAGAGAAAACAGTGCTTTTGCGGTGTAGCTCGAAGCGTTTCACAATATGAAATGTTTCTTGGTACTGAAAGAGGAGTAATGGGAAATGGTTACATGAGTTTTGCTCTCTTTCCACCTCCGGAGGAGCTGTGACCGGTAGTTCATTAGCTGAAATGTTTCTCATTGTGTGCCAAAGTGTTAAGATTTTGGGTTTCTCAGAAGATATCTCACAGGGTGTTCAGAGGCTGAAAGTACACACTGTGTGCAAACTGTTGCCAATAAGGGTTTTATGTAACAGGCTATAGTGTGACCAGCACGAACCATCCCGACGTTCTCTCCTTCTCCTCTGGCTCCTCCTCCCTCCTCTGCCTCCCTCCCCAGCAGCAGTGACACACTGGCCTACTAACAGCCTGTTCTACCTCGTCTCACCCCCTCTGCTGTGCCGTCTTTATCACATGGCCGTTGTCTCTCCACCTCCTTTTTTTCCTCTCTGTCTTCTCGTCTCACCGCCTCATCGTTTCTCTGACACACTCGTCGGAATCGCTGCCAACAGGAACATTTCATAACTCACCTGCATCGCTCTAATAAAGCAGCCTTAATAACTCATTCAGGGCAGTGTCTTACATAAGAGAGGTGTGCGCGTGCGTGTGTGTTGCTCAGCATTAGTATTGAGATTTTATTTTCGTCCTCATGGCAAGCACGTAACCCAGTTAAATCTCGGTCAGTCTTTCGGGAGAACAACTTAAAAACTTTGAGAAACTTTCCTGCATTTGGCTGTAATTTGGTTGGGTGGGGTCAATAAACCACAACAAAAAATTACAGAGACAGCGAGTGAGACAATATTTTTATTTGAACTATGAGCTTATAAATTGCTCTAATTTGGCAGGAAGTTCATGATGTATTTGCACTGATGATCATTTACAGATGCCTAGATCTCTGATTTGGTCACATGACCTTATAAAGGTTTAGAACTGCAGAAGTAGAAAGCATTTACAGTCTATATATCTACCTGATATCATGGCCATGATCTGTTGCTAGTGAGTGAACGACTACAAAAGCATATACAGCGTGCAGCTACTCCTCCCCTGCACTGATAGGAGCCAGTTAAGGTGGTTCAGACATGATGCCTCCTGGATTTCTCTTAGGTGATGTGTTTTTGATGGCTGGCAGGTGGTTAATCGGAAGAGGAAGGTCTGGGAATTCCTGGTTAATGTACGCTCTTACCTGGATAAGCAGATGCTGATAAGGTGGATGAATAGATGGAAGAAGACATTATTCCATCTGTCATCAACTATGGAAAAAGCAGAAATAATACCCTAGCTGTAACTGTCAGGCCAAGTTTAAGAGTTTTGCATTTTTTATAGTTTATAGTTTGTCTGTTGGTATGTTCTTCCAAGCAGTCTGTCCACCAGCGTCACTGTCTGTGCTCCATCCAGCCACCTTAAATAATCTCTGACACTCTCCTTGCCTTAAGAGAACAGCACGGACGCTGCTGAACAGCAGGAGCGAGGTGGAAAATCATGCCGACACACTCATCACTCTGTGTGTGTGTTTCAAAGTCTAGATGTTCTTTAAACGTCGCTGTGAGACCATCAGCTCTTGCGAGTGTGCTCTGTGTGCTTGCAATGCGTTACATCTTTTAATGTGTGTGTGTGGAGGACGTGAGATTCTTGTGAACATGCTGGTTGTGTAACAGCCAGAGGCAGCAGTTACATAAGCGTCCCTTCTCGTCGGACCAGCCTTAGCGGCAGTGGCCTGGCTGTCTGTTGGGGAGCAACTTTTTCCCTTTGTGAGACTCGGACTGTGTAAATGAGAAAGCCAGGAAGTCACTTAATAAAGCAGGTCGTCTTATTGGACCTCCACCTGAACACAAATAGAAGTTTTGTCTTTTCTATACTTTAACTCTTTACACAGCAGACTGACCTTGTCAACATATTCATCAATGACACATCTCCAGTTTGGATCCGTCATTTACGTTTCCACTCGAAACAGTATGTTGAACTGGAAGCTGTTATTTACTTCTGATAACAATCAAACTTTTTGTTTTGAGTTTGTCGGTTTTTCACATATTTTCCATCATGTTCTAGTTTACTAGGAATCTCTGAATAGTTGGGCCACAAGACAAGCCTAAATCACACTTGATGGTATAATTTAGCAGCCATTATATGAAGGTAGATCTTATCTCCAAGCCTCTCTGAAACTGCGATTTTTAATCTCAATTCTAAAGCTATGTTTGCAATACCAACTCAGATTAACTTGAAGTGAAAAAGAATAATGGCAGTTAAACAAGTAGGAGGATGGTTTCATTTCTTTTGTTCAGAGGGTCTTGGATTTCTGGCAGGTTACTACTAAAAGAAAAAAATATGAACCTCTAGCATAGGAAATAAGAGGGGGTTTTTTTAGATTGATTTCTGCATTTTGTCATTTAAAAATGTGCAGTGAAAGATTTCCTTCACTTCACTTGCGGTGCTCCTGTATTTTCAAGTGAAATTCTACAAATTGCATCGGCTTTCAGTTAGCGTGAAGCAAAATCTTAGCCCTGAGTGAAAATTGGAGGCCAAAAAAGGCCATCAGCCAAGAAACAAGTGAAAATAAACAAAAACTTGTACCAATTCTCACCATTTTATCTCTTGCCTTAGCCCCCAGTTACATGCGAGATCAATAATTGGCCATCTTTCAATTGGGCCCCTTGGCAGATGTGTATTCCCCAACGTCTTTGCTGGTACTGGAATGCGACTGTGACCACAAAGAGGTATATGGTGCTGCACCTAAGACGTCCTCGTGATTTCTTTGGTTGATAGCAGAGGGCTTTGGTGAAAATGTGGAAACTAAGAAACCAGAACAGAATAGAGACCATTTCTTCTTCGAAGTTTAAGGGGCACCAGTTGAAACGAGCTGGCTGCTGAGGTAAGGCGACACATTTACTTTGAAGGTGAACGCATTATGCATTATGTTGTTTGTATTACACTTTTTCAAGCTTTACTACCACTCTGCTAGTGGGTTAGCAGGTGTTTGCAGACAAGTTTTCCATGCAAATTACAGGTGACTGCTGCAGGCTGCCGGTGACCAAAACAATCACCAGCAAGCTTTTGCTGCAACAGCCTCGCCAACACTCAGCAACCAGTTAGGGAATGCACATTTTCCCCTCAAGACTGGAGGTTCCCACGGGGGTAGCGGATCAGTCAATAGGTCTGTGTGACTGAAGCCTTATAAGTTTTCTGTGATTATATTTGGATCTACCCTGACAAATTCATCTCTATTTACACATAAGCGCTTATTAAAAAAAATATCACCCGAGCTTTTAGTTTCTTATATTTGACAACCTAAATACCCTCCATGCATCCATCCACTTATGCTTGTCCTGATCAGGATTTCTTTAGTAGAGGATAAACCTTCATCAGCATCATCAGCGAAAACGTACAGCACATTATTGTTTGATATGAAGCATCGTGCCAGTAATCAGCTTGCATGTCAGACCGATGGAATTACAGCTTCTAATGACAGCAGAAATTGTTTTATAAATGGATCTCAGCATGGGGGCAATTGTGTACAAGTGAGACTCATTGATGAGGAAAGAAATCCAGCGAAGGAGGAGGAGAACAAGTGACAGGTGAGTGCGATGAGGTGGAAGCAGGATTAGATGGGAAGGGGAGGGGTGAGAAAATGAGAAGCAGGAAAGGACAAGTGTGAAGATGGTGCATCTCTGATTTCATGCAGAGCTGCATTTGGAGTGGAGAAAGTGAATAAAGACTTATAATACACACCTGCAGAATAATGAGCTAGTAAAGCAAATGTAGACTCAGGTGTTTAGTACGCATTCTAACAAAGGTTTAATTTTTTTAAAAAGTAATGAAAAAATAGTCAGGAATAGTCATAATAATTAAAAAATATCAATGCATGAATTGCATTTAAAACCACTTAATTTCAAATAGCTTTTCACTTTTCAAATAAATAAAACTTGCCAGTTACAAAAAAGCATTTTTATTTAAGCATGGCTTACTACTTGCTTCTTGCCTCTAATTCTTGTTGCGTCACAAAGTTGCCCTGTTTTACAGGCATTTTAAAAGTCTGTGATGTTACACAATTTATATTGCAGTTTTTCCAAACATGTTGAATAACTGCAAGAGAATTTGTGGTTCTCGGTAAAGGGGATTAAAATTGATTCTTTTTTCCACCAGCACTTGTCCAGCTGAGCCTCTTGGGACAGCGTTAAATGAGACGATTAGATGAATCATTTAGATGCTCTGTTACTATAAATATTCTATTCTTCTATTTTCTATGTACTTCCTGGAATACCACGTTTGAATAATAATACAGTTTGTCCTCTCTGTGTGTTTGTGTCTCTGTGCACGTAAAACGTGTGACGCAGAGGATTCTCCACCGCGTAGTAGTAAATATGTGCCATCATCTGTAATCTGCTTACACAGACAGCAGCTGGCCAATGACGGGTCGCGACACAGACAGATTGTCCACTTCAGCCTTTCTTTCTTTCTTTCTTTTTACGAGGCAAGAAAAAGATTGAAAGCTTTTTTTTAATGTTTTAATCTTCAAAGGACATTAGACCCTAAAAACATCCTCAGGTCTCACCATTCCTTGAATGTCTGACTTGATGGAAGTTGGTATGTAGGTCAGAACCTCATATTTCCTGTGTGAGGCTGTGTTTGTGTGCATCTCTCTAAGCTCGCCCTCAGATGTCTCAGGTCATGATTTATAGATGCAATTGAATCTCATGCAGGTGTCGGATCTCAAACTAAATTGGGGTCATCGTCAGTTCATTGTTAATAGAGAAGCTCGGGAAAATGGTACTCGACGACTTCGGAGAGTACCAATCTTTACTCCCAGTTTTAGTTCAAGGTCCAGATTTCTATCCATCTTTTTTTTTGCCAGAGAAGTTTTTTTTGAGAAGCAAAGACAGATTACAGAAGAATCTGCAGTCTGCCATCTGTTTTTCTCACTTATGGGCAAAACCTTGGCATCGCTAACTTGTCAGTTTTTTCAGAGCCAAGAAAACAGCCTGTACCACTAATGACGCTAGAGAAAAACAAGACTTTATGAGGGGACTGATGCGTTATACTGCTGTTAGTACATATTTGTAGGTAATTCTCTTTGGTTACTCTTTTTAACCCTGTAGTTTTAACCTTTCCTGTTCTTCTGCCTCCTCACTTTAAGAAATTGACACATTAGGAGTTGCCACTTACTTCACATAAACACACACACACACACACAGAGTTCTTTGGCACACTTATGTTTGTATGTTCGGCAGCATAGTGCGAAGAGTTATATAAACACTTACATGCATTGATGTGGTTACATAAACTTGGTAAGCAGAAGATGTTTCTTCTCTGCAACCCCACTCAGACACTCATACGTGTCACACCAACCATGAATCTGTTGCCGGTGGCCTTGCATTCTGTTGAGGTTCGTATCTCTCAAGAACATGTTGTGTTGTCTTTTGTGAGGAGCGCTGGGTCTCGAGCCCACAGGGAGTGTCCAACTAAGCGAATTAATGGCTTAGAAAATGTGCTGCGGGTGCTGCTCACTCTGTGACGCTCGCTGGTCCCGGTGAGTCAGCATTTCATCAAGACACTGAATTACTTTCTTTCCCAGCTCTGTCGTGACGGAGGTTGAGCTTTCACCACGTTTCACACTTTGCTTTGACTAATTTTACCCACATATTGTCACAGTTGTTTTCTGCTCCTCGTGGCTTCGCAGCAAACTGATGGTTTAAATCAGTCACCTAGCAACAGTCAGCTCTCCAACTCTGATTCTCACCTTGAGATAACGCCTCAGCTGGCCTTCTGCACAAGGGAGGGTTTTTTTTTAATTAGGTGGGCGGGTCTTGGACGCTGAATTTAGATCAGAACTGAAACTGTGTAGTTACTGCATTTGAAGTGTGTGTGTGGGGGGGTTGCTATAACTCATGTTCTGAACTGAAAGAGTTTTCAGATTCTCATGAACCAAGCAATCATTTAATTAAAACATACTGATAATAAAAGCTGGTGTGACGCTTGGGGTTACGCTCTCAGTGTGTGACAAACTCTGTCGTTATTGCGTTAGATATGCAAGTCTACCACATCTCATGGACCTCCAAAACTCTTACAGCTATAACCACATGTTTATGCTCTTTTGAGTGAGCATATTTGGTCTGCTATGTGTATAGTAGGGGTGCAACGATACACAAAATTCACGGTTCGGTTCGGTTCGATACTTTGGTGTCACGGTTCGATATTTTTTCGATACAAAAAAAAATGTTCATGCCTTTTTAATTTGTCATTTATTAAAATTATAAATATATATTTTAACACAAAAGTACAGTTTTTAAATTTAACCCTAACCCTTGTGCGTGTTGTTTTTTAGCTCGTCATATTGCAGCCACAGAAATTCTTTTGTCCATGAAACCATAAAGCTGCACTTTCTTTTTGCCTTATAGTCTGATTTGTCATAACTTCTCCGTTTTGTGGTAAGCTTTTATTTGGCTGTCACTTCTTCACCCTGACCTCTCTTATTTGGCTCAGCAGAACTAAAATATATATCTGTCTGTGAAGGTTCTCAGTCATCCAGGTCATCGTAGTGAAATATATATCCTGCCGCACTCACATAAGCTCAGCGATTCTCTGCGCGATCAACCTCTCACATGTTTAAGCTGCGGGAGATTTCACTTGTCATGTTTGCATAGTAAGCTAACAATTAATAAGACGATGTCAGAGGAATTGGTGCACAAATTATCATCACTCACAGATCAGTGCTGTCGCTCTCTATACACAGTTCGCGCGATTGCAAAGTGAAAGCAAAAAAACAAGCGCAAATTCAAACACGATTTCAATATGTCACATATTGACAGTGGCTCACCCAATGACATAATTACCCAGCTACATTTCTGAAAGAATGCAAAAGCATTGACATATATTTTTCCTTCCTACAATAGCCCGACAGGCAGGGCAGAGATAGCCCCGGGACATCGGGATAGCGATATTGCGAGCCCTGTATCTGATTGAGGAATCACTCATCTTTGGAAAAGAGAGTTTATTACAGAGAAATGTCTCTTTCCAAAATAAAAGCTATACTATCCGCTTCTTCTGGGCTATATTCTCAGCAGCATATTAAACATATCAGGTCTCCATAAGGAGAATCCTGTGCTAACAGCTGTCTAAATGACTCGGCTAAAGTTTGTAGCATGCATGCTTGTTGTTTTTGTCTTTGCACTAGGATGATGTCGGTGTAAATGTGCAGTCATATTCGTTGTGTTCCCACTAGTGCTTTCAGGTTAATCTCGTTGAAATAACCTTAACGCCACAACACGGCAAATCTCCGTTAACGAGCTACCCTATACAGAGGGGCTAGACGGCCAACACGTTAACGAGCTAACTGCGCTAACACACTAGCTCCCACCCATGTAATTGAGCATTGCATGGCACATCCAACATACTGTTTTACTTTAGTCCATGACTCGCTTACCTTCAGGGTCATACGTCACATGAAAACCAAAATAATTCCAAACGCCAGATCTGAATGAGGGTGGGGGAGGTCCACTTCTGTCTCGCTAGCTTGCCCTGCGCTCTTCCTTCTGACCATGCTGTCTGTGTTGAGTGCTCAGTGAATCTGCGTTCGACTACTCCGCCTAGGCTGCACTCTCGAGCCTAGGCGGAGTAGTCAAATGCAGATTCACTGAGCGCTCAACACAGACAGCATCGTCAGAAGGAAAGTTGATAAAATAAATTACAAATTTTGTATTGTTCTTTTTTTTTCTCCCCTTTGGTTTTCTTTCTTTCTCTCCCCCTCTTTCTTTCATTCTTTCCCCCTGTCCTATCCCACAGTCATGTCTGTCCCGTTTGCAACTGAAAATAAAATAAATTCATAATTATAATAAAGGTCAATCAAATGGACCAATATGATGATCCACTTAAAATAAATCCTCTTGGCATCTTTCTTGGCCTCAAGACAACAATTCTGATGGCTATAGATCCAAACGGGACACAAAAAAAAAAAAAAAAATTGAAAAAAATTGTATTGTTCGATACATATGCGTACCGAACCAAAAGCACTGTATCGAACGGTTCAATATCGATACGAATATCGTTGCACCCCTAGTGTATAGATATGCTGGTATGACTATATGTGTTCTCCAATATGTGCCGATTTTAAATCTTCCCAAAATAATGCAGAAAAGGGTTTGTTTGACATGGTGCGATCTCCTAGTTTGCCCATCTAAACCCTTCAAACCCCACTTTTTACAATCACAGCACATGCCATGTAAACCTCTGTCTTCAATTGAAATCATTAGGTTGCGAAATAAACTGTACATCTAGAATATCATCCACTATTTAGATATCAAGTTGTTTTATTTAATACCAATTGGCCTTTCTCCTACTCATGGCAACACTAATCTTTAGTGTTGAGATTTATTTATGTTCATTTCATCAGAAATCATAAATAAAATCTTTAGTGTGCTGAAGTGGAAAGTAGCATGGAAATAATAAGCCACCAAATGGTAATATGCTACTCAAACTGGATTTCCTGCTTCCTTGTAACTGACAGGTTATTGGTTTTTAGACATAATGGAGAATAGACCT
>NC_141363.1:7295000-7302500 GCF_057382095.1 Aulonocara sp. 'chitande type north' Nkhata Bay | reverse complement strand
CTGGTGAGCCTCCACCTTTTATAGGTGGGTGCAGCCTCGACTGTACAGAGACAGACCAGACCAGCTGCACCACACAGACACTTCAAACCTAATCTGAGTACAAAACACACACACACGCGCACACACACACGCGCACACACACACACACACACACACACACACACACACACACACACACACACACACACACACACCTCACCATTAAAAAAAATAGGGTTCCTTTACAATGTCAGAAGGAGGAAGGCACTAAGGTACCGCCTTCCGCCCCTCGACGCCCTCGCGGTGCCCCCTCCTTCTGACAGGAACTTCCTACAGACCAGGTATGAAGGATGCCTGAGTGGACATACAAAACTCACAAGTTCCTGGCTCTCACGGCTCCTATGCAGAGGGTTAGTCGAAGACGGAGGGGCATCGCGAGGGGCGTCGGGGGACGGGGGACTGTGCCTCACTGCCCTCCCCTTCTCCAAGAAACCCGTCTTCAACAGAGTCGAGAGAGCCGGGAACTTGTGAGGTGTGCATGTCCTGGTGAGCCTCCACCTTTTATAGGTGGGTGCAGCCTCGACTGTACAGAGACAGACCAGACCAGCTGCACCACACAGACACTTCAAACCTAATCTGAGTACAAAAAACACATACATACATAAATACATACACACAGACACAGACACACACACACACACACACACATACACACACACACACACACACACATACACATACATCTCACCATTAAAAAAAATAGGGTTCCTTTACAATGTCAGAAGGAGGAAGGCACTAAGGCACCGCCTTCCGCCCCTCGACGCCCTCGCGGTGCCCCCTCCTTCTGACAGGAACTTCCTACAGACCAGGTATGAAGGATGCCTGAGTGGACATACAAAACTCACAAGTTCCTGGCTCTCACGGCTCCTATGCAGAGGGTTAGTCGAAGACGGAGGGGCATCACGAGGGGCGTCGGGGGACGGGGGACTGTGCCTCACTGCCCTCCCCTTCTCCAAGAAACCCGTCTTCAACAGAGTCGAGAGAGCCGGGAACTTGTGAGGTGTGCATGTCCTGGTGAGCCTCCACCTTTTATAGGTGGGTGCAGCCTCGACTGTACAGAGACAGACCAGACCAGCTGCACCACACAGACACTTCAAACCTAATCTGAGGACAAAAAACACATACATACATACATACACACACACACATACACACACACACACACACACACACCTTACCATTAAAAAAATAGGGTTCCTTTACAATGTCAGAAGGAGGAAGGCACTAAGGCACCGCCTTCCGCCCCTCGACGCCCTCGCGGTGCCCCCTCCTTCTGACAGGAACTTCCAACAGACCAGGTATGAAGGATGCCTGAGTGGACATACAAAACTCACAAGTTCCTGGCTCTCACGGCTCCTATGCAGAGGGTTAGTCGAAGACGGAGGGGCATCGCGAGGGGCGTCGGGGGACGGGGGACTGTGCCTCACTGCCCTCCCCTTCTCCAAGAAACCCGTCTTCAACAGAGTCGAGAGAGCCGGGAACTTGTGAGGTGTGCATGTCCTGGTGAGCCTCCACCTTTTATAGGTGGGTGCAGCCTCGACTGTACAGAGACAGACCAGACCAGCTGCACCACACAGACACTTCAAACCTAATCTGAGGACAAAAAACACATACATACATACATACATACATACACACAGACACAGACACACACACACACACACATACACACACACACACATACACATACATCTCACCATTAAAAAAAATAGGGTTCCTTTACAATGTCAGAAGGAGGAAGGCACTAAGGCACCGCCTTCCGCCCCTCGACGCCCTCGCGGTGCCCCCTCCTTCTGACAGGAACTTCCTACAGACCAGGTATGAAGGATGCCTGAGTGGACATACAAAACTCACAAGTTCCTGGCTCTCACGGCTCCTATGCAGAGGGTTAGTCGAAGACGGAGGGGCATCACGAGGGGCGTCGGGGGACGGGGGACTGTGCCTCACTGCCCTCCCCTTCTCCAAGAAACCCGTCTTCAACAGAGTCGAGAGAGCCGGGAACTTGTGAGGTGTGCATGTCCTGGTGAGCCTCCACCTTTTATAGGTGGGTGCAGCCTCGACTGTACAGAGACAGACCAGACCAGCTGCACCACACAGACACTTCAAACCTAATCTGAGTACAAAACACACACACACACACACATCTTACCATTAAAAAAATAGGGTTCCTTTACAATGTCAGAAGGAGGAAGGCACTAAGGCACCGCCTTCCGCCCCTCGACGCCCTCGCGGTGCCCCCTCCTTCTGACAGGAACTTCCTACAGACCAGGTATGAAGGATGCCTGAGTGGACATACAAAACTCACAAGTTCCTGGCTCTCACGGCTCCTATGCAGAGGGTTAGTCGAAGACGGAGGGGCATCGCGAGGGGCGTCGGGGGACGGGGGACTGTGCCTCACTGCCCTCCGCTTCTCCAAGAAACCCGTCTTCAACAGAGTCGAGAGAGCCGGGAACTTGTGAGGTGTGCATGTCCTGGTGAGCCTCCACCTTTTATAGGTGGGTGCAGCCTCGACTGTACAGAGACAGACCAGACCAGCTGCACCACACAGACACTTCAAACCTAATCTGAGGACAAAAAACACATACATACATACATACATACACACAGACACAGACACACACACACACACACACACACATACACATACATCTCACCATTAAAAAAAATAGGGTTCCTTTACAATGTCAGAAGGAGGAAGGCACTAAGGCACCGCCTTCCGCCCCTCGACGCCCTCGCGGTGCCCCCTCCTTCTGACAGGAACTTCCTACAGACCAGGTATGAAGGATGCCTGAGTGGACATACAAAACTCACAAGTTCCTGGCTCTCACGGCTCCTATGCAGAGGGTTAGTCGAAGACGGAGGGGCATCGCGAGGGGCGTCGGGGGACGGGGGACTGTGCCTCACTGCCCTCCCCTTCTCCAAGAAACCCGTCTTCAACCGAGTCGAGAGAGCCGGGAACTTGTGAGGTGTGCATGTCCTGGTGAGCCTCCACCTTTTATAGGTGGGTGCAGCCTCGACTGTACAGAGACAGACCAGACCAGCTGCACCACACAGACACTTCAAACCTAATCTGAGTACAAAACACACATACATACATACATACACACACACACACCTTACCATTAAAAAAATAGGGTTCCTTTACAATGTCAGAAGGAGGAAGGCACTAAGGCACCGCCTTCCGCCCCTCGACGCCCTCGCGGTGCCCCCTCCTTCTGACAGGAACTTCCTACAGACCAGGTATGAAGGATGCCTGAGTGGACATACAAAACTCACAAGTTCCTGGCTCTCACGGCTCCTATGCAGAGGGTTAGTCGAAGACGGAGGGGCATCGCGAGGGGCGTCGGGGGACGGGGGACTGTGCCTCACTGCCCTCCCCTTCTCCAAGAAACCCGTCTTCAACAGAGTCGAGAGAGCCGGGAACTTGTGAGCTGTGCATGTCCTGGTGAGCCTCCACCTTTTATAGGTGGGTGCAGCCTCGACTGTACAGAGACAGACCAGACCAGCTGCACCACACAGACACTTCAAACCTAATCTGAGGACAAAACACACATACATACATACATACATACACACAGACACAGACACACACACACACACACACACATACATCTCACCATTAAAAAAAATAGGGTTCCTTTACAATGTCAGAAGGAGGAAGGCACTAAGGCACCGCCTTCCGCCCCTCGACGCCCTCGCGGTGCCCCCTCCTTCTGACAGGAACTTCCTACAGACCAGGTATGAAGGATGCCTGAGTGGACATACAAAACTCACAAGTTCCTGGCTCTCACGGCTCCTATGCAGAGGGTTAGTCGAAGACGGAGGGGCATCGCGAGGGGCGTCGGGGGACGGGGGACTGTGCCTCACTGCCCTCCCCTTCTCCAAGAAACCCGTCTTCAACAGAGTCGAGAGAGCCGGGAACTTGTGAGGTGTGCATGTCCTGGTGAGCCTCCACCTTTTATAGGTGGGTGCAGCCTCGACTGTACAGAGACAGACCAGACCAGCTGCACCACACAGACACTTCAAACCTAATCTGAGGACAAAAAACACATACATACATACATACATACACACAGACACAGACACACACACACACACACACACATACACATACATCTCACCATTAAAAAAAATAGGGTTCCTTTACAATGTCAGAAGGAGGAAGGCACTAAGGCACCGCCTTCCGCCCCTCGACGCCCTCGCGGTGCCCCCTCCTTCTGACAGGAACTTCCTACAGACCAGGTATGAAGGATGCCCGAGTGGACATACAAAACTCACAAGTTCCTGGCTCTCACGGCTCCTATGCAGAGGGTTAGTCGAAGACGGAGGGGCATCGCGAGGGGCGTCGGGGGACGGGGGACTGTGCCTCACTGCCCTCCCCTTCTCCAAGAAACCCGTCTTCAACAGAGTCGAGAGAGCCGGGAACTTGTGAGGTGTGCATGTCCTGGTGAGCCTCCACCTTTTATAGGTGGGTGCAGCCTCGACTGTACAGAGACAGACCAGACCAGCTGCACCACACAGACACTTCAAACCTAATCTGAGGACAAAAAACACATACATACATACATACATACACACAGACACAGACACACACACACACACACACACATACACATACATCTCACCATTAAAAAAAATAGGGTTCCTTTACAATGTCAGAAGGAGGAAGGCACTAAGGCACCGCCTTCCGCCCCTCGACGCCCTCGCGGTGCCCCCTCCTTCTGACAGGAACTTCCTACAGACCAGGTATGAAGGATGCCCGAGTGGACATACAAAACTCACAAGTTCCTGGCTCTCACGGCTCCTATGCAGAGGGTTAGTCGAAGACGGAGGGGCATCGCGAGGGGCGTCGGGGGACGGGGGACTGTGCCTCACTGCCCTCCCCTTCTCCAAGAAACCCGTCTTCAACAGAGTCGAGAGAGCCGGGAACTTGTGAGGTGTGCATGTCCTGGTGAGCCTCCACCTTTTATAGGTGGGTGCAGCCTCGACTGTACAGAGACAGACCAGACCAGCTGCACCACACAGACACTTCAAACCTAATCTGAGTACAAAACACACACACACACACACACACACACACATATCTTACCATTAAAAAAATAGGGTTCCTTTACAATGTCAGAAGGAGGAAGGCACTAAGGCACCGCCTTCCGCCCCTCGACGCCCTCGCGGTGCCCCCTCCTTCTGACAGGAACTTCCTACAGACCAGGTATGAAGGATGCCTGAGTGGACATACAAAACTCACAAGTTCCTGGCTCTCACGGCTCCTATGCAGAGGGTTAGTCGAAGACGGAGGGGCATCACGAGGGGCGTCGGGGGACGGGGGACTGTGCCTCACTGCCCTCCCCTTCTCCAAGAAACCCGTCTTCAACAGAGTCGAGAGAGCCGGGAACTTGTGAGGTGTGCATGTCCTGGTGAGCCTCCACCTTTTATAGGTGGGTGCAGCCTCGACTGTACAGAGACAGACCAGACCAGCTGCACCACACAGACACTTCAAACCTAATCTGAGGACAAAAAACACATACATACATACATACATACATACATACACACAGACACACACACACACACAGACACAGACACACACACACAAACATCTCACCATTAAAAAAAATAGGGTTCCTTTACAATGTCAGAAGGAGGAAGGCACTAAGGCACCGCCTTCCGCCCCTCGACGCCCTCGCGGTGCCCCCTCCTTCTGACAGGAACTTCCTACAGACCAGGTATGAAGGATGCCTGAGTGGACATACAAAACTCACAAGTTCCTGGCTCTCACGGCTCCTATGCAGAGGGTTAGTCGAAGACGGAGGGGCATCGCGAGGGGCGTCGGGGGACGGGGGACTGTGCCTCACTGCCCTCCCCTTCTCCAAGAAACCCGTCTTCAACAGAGTCGAGAGAGCCGGGAACTTGTGAGGTGTGCATGTCCTGGTGAGCCTCCACCTTTTATAGGTGGGTGCAGCCTCGACTGTACAGAGACAGACCAGACCAGCTGCACCACACAGACACTTCAAACCTAATCTGAGGACAAAAAACACATACATACATACATACATACATACACACAGACACAGACACACACACACACACACACACACATACATCTCACCATTAAAAAAAATAGGGTTCCTTTACAATGTCAGAAGGAGGAAGGCACTAAGGCACCGCCTTCCGCCCCTCGACGCCCTCGCGGTGCCCCCTCCTTCTGACAGGAACTTCCTACAGACCAGGTATGAAGGATGCCTGAGTGGACATACAAAACTCACAAGTTCCTGGCTCTCACGGCTCCTATGCAGAGGGTTAGTCGAAGACGGAGGGGCATCGCGAGGGGCGTCGGGGGACGGGGGACTGTGCCTCACTGCCCTCCCCTTCTCCAAGAAACCCGTCTTCAACAGAGTCGAGAGAGCCGGGAACTTGTGAGGTGTGCATGTCCTGGTGAGCCTCCACCTTTTATAGGTGGGTGCAGCCTCGACTGTACAGAGACAGACCAGACCAGCTGCACCACACAGACACTTCAAACCTAATCTGAGGACAAAAAACACATACATACATACATACATACACACAGACACAGACACACACACACACACACACACATACACATACATCTCACCATTAAAAAAAATAGGGTTCCTTTACAATGTCAGAAGGAGGAAGGCACTAAGGCACCGCCTTCCGCCCCTCGACGCCCTCGCGGTGCCCCCTCCTTCTGACAGGAACTTCCTACAGACCAGGTATGAAGGATGCCTGAGTGGACATACAAAACTCACAAGTTCCTGGCTCTCACGGCTCCTATGCAGAGGGTTAGTCGAAGACGGAGGGGCATCGCGAGGGGCGTCGGGGGACGGGGGACTGTGCCTCACTGCCCTCCGCTTCTCCAAGAAACCCGTCTTCAACAGAGTCGAGAGAGCCGGGAACTTGTGAGGTGTGCATGTCCTGGTGAGCCTCCACCTTTTATAGGTGGGTGCAGCCTCGACTGTACAGAGACAGACCAGACCAGCTGCACCACACAGACACTTCAAACCTAATCTGAGGACAAAAAACACATACATACATACATACATACACACAGACACAGACACAGACACACACACACACACACACACATACATCTCACCATTAAAAAAAATAGGGTTCCTTTACAATGTCAGAAGGAGGAAGGCACTAAGGCACCGCCTTCCGCCCCTCGACGCCCTCGCGGTGCCCCCTCCTTCTGACAGGAACTTCCTACAGACCAGGTATGAAGGATGCCCGAGTGGACATACAAAACTCACAAGTTCCTGGCTCTCACGGCTCCTATGCAGAGGGTTAGTCGAAGACGGAGGGGCATCGCGAGGGGCGTCGGGGGACGGGGGACTGTGCCTCACTGCCCTCCCCTTCTCCAAGAAACCCGTCTTCAACAGAGTCGAGAGAGCCGGGAACTTGTGAGGTGTGCATGTCCTGGTGAGCCTCCACCTTTTATAG